>NC_065528.1:25497046-25508758 GCF_006386435.1 Epinephelus moara | reverse complement strand
CACCAGAGTACACCTAAGTTATAACAATTTGCCCCCCCCCCCCCCCCCCGGTGTCGCCTCAGTTGAAAACGCCACGCTTAAGTGCCCTCTTGAATGGTGAAAACAAGAGGATGTGCCCTTTTGGCTGCCCTCTTAAGTGGTGAAAACAAGAGGATGGCCCCTTTTGGCTGCCCTCTAGAGTGATCAAAACAAGACGATGTGCCCTATTAGATGAAAATGAGCGGATGTGCCCTTTTGGCTACCCCCATGTCCCCATGTCATGCAGTAGTTGCCCTTTTTTCCTTTTCTCAACTCAACTCAACTCAAACTTTATTTATAAAGCACATTTAAAACAACCAAGGTTGACCAAAGTGCTGAACAGGTCNCTCAGTGGCTGAAGTGGCTGAAGCTGAGACACGAGCCAGCGGGCGAAGGATCCTTTGGATTTCGCCCCTGCCCTTCAAACATCCTGAGTCCGTCACTGGTTTGGATCGAGGTCGGAACATATTCTCACCACAAATGAACCACACCAGACCAAGACCACCTCTTCATGAAGGTCTCGGTCCAGTTGTTTTGGTGCGCACCCAAGTGTGATTGCTGTGTTCACACCTGCACAAACAAACCGTACTTGAGTTCAGTTGAACCGAAACAAATAGGGCAGGTGTGAAAGTACCCTAACAGAAACTCTGACCTCTTGATAGGTTTAACTGTCAGGGGATCACCTGAGTCAAAGGGATAAATATTCTTGGCACCATGGATATCTGTACAAAATGTCACGGCAATCCATCAAATCATTGTTAAAGTCTGGACAGACCTCTCCATTCCAGTAGCCACACCACTAGTGGACTAAAAATATTAGCATGTTAAAGCTGTTTTAATAGATTCTTTGGCCACTTGAAAGCCGACATGTGACGTATTAAGTTTTTATAGTGGACATTTGACTTTTTACACAGTTTGCACACTGTAAACCAGTTTGTCAAGTCATTGTCACAGTCCCTCCGTCAACCCTTGCCTGCCACAAGATTCTGTAAGTCTATATGGTCTCTGCTGCAATAAATCACTGTACTCTACCAGTCAGCCTGCACTATCTGCATTTGTCTCCTGTTACCCTGAAAACACCAGCCATGGCAGTGACATAAAAACCTACAGGTAGGAACCCCAAAAAACTAAACCAAGTTCACATGCACACTGTTCTGGAGCAATTTGTGATGTTAACTCAAGGCAAGTGTTACGTTTCAGCACTTCCCTCTAATGCAGCGTGTGCAGAGTGTATATGTAAGCTCACTGCTCAAAACATCATCCATCAAAATGAGTAACAGCAGGGCCAATAGAGGCTCTTTACAATGAATTAAAGCTAATCGAATTCTAGTATGCCGATGACAAAATGCTTTCAGACGTTGATTTATCTTGCAATTGGTCACGCTCGTAGGCTGGCCCCTGACCTCAGGAAGCATATAAAACAGCAGGAAGTTTACACAAGCCCCAATTTATAAGTGATGGGTGACACAGGGCCAGTGTACCCTCCCCGCTGCTGCCATCCAGGCACTCTAATCTGATAAATGAGCCTTTGTTTCACATGAATTTATACATTATGGAGATGTAAGTCGTCTAGGCTGAGTCTATATATTTGAGAATGGTCATAAGGTTGTAAAACAAATGTGGATCCATAAAAGGTGAGCACAGTTTATTATTTTAAAATGGAAACACATAAATCAATAACCAGTGGAAGCATTTTCAAAACTTTATGGAGTTCGCTGGTTTTCACATACTTGCCAACCTTCGCTTTTTTCCCAGTTGGCCTCCCCTGGCACTTCCACCCCCTCACCCTTCCTCTCAGACTGTCCGGGGCTGCCGGTGTACACCTCGTCATACTTGCCAGTGGTCCCTATTTTCCTGGGGGTCCTTTGTTTTTCATTGTCCTTTCTTTGCGTTCGTCAAGGGTCACAATTCTCGCATATTCCTCTGTATAACATATTTTCACAGACCCTGCATGGGTCCAGTGCAGCTGCCAGTAGACACCTCGTCTCAGCAATAAGGTGGCTGGTCAAGCTGTTGCATTGCTTTGAACACAGCATAAGTCTAATAGAAGGCACTAGCAGGGGTGTAAGGGTGCCTTAGGGGTGGGGAGGGCTACAGCTTGCCATCCTTCACCATGGCAGAATACCCAGCTGTCTTTCAGATACTGTAAGCCTCCTACTCTGACTCACTTAGGCATCCAGGACCCAGGAGTGTGTGGGCCAGGAAGCACAGCCGGCTGTGGGTTCCTGGCATGGGCCAAGCTCTCAGCCTGGCCTTTCTCCCTCCTCCTGGTTCTTTGCTGGAGTACAGGGGCATGGACCAAAGACTGAACCAAATTTAATCTATTTAACATGCTGATGCAGAGTTGTTATTATATTGTTATTTTTTTATTATCTAAAGGCAAGGTTTGGAGGATTTAGTGGCATCTGGGGCGGCAGTAGCTCAGTCCATAGGGACTTGGGTTGGGAACCAGAGGGTCACCTGTTCGAGTGCCCGTCCGGACCAAATATGGAGTGTGAACTGGTGGCTGGAGAGGTGCCACTTCACCCCCTTGAGCAAGGCACTGAACCCCTAACTGCTCGGGGCGCCTGACCAAGGCAGCCCCCTCACTCTGACATCTCTCCACTTTGTGCATGTGTGTGTCTTTCGGACCTGTGTCTTAATGACAAAAAGAGTGAAAAAACTGAATTTCCCCTCAGGGGGATTAATAAAGTACATAAAATTAAAAAAAATCTAGCAGTTAAAACTTCTGGTTAGAATTCCTTCAGTGCTCATTGTTCAGGAGGTTTATACCAGGAGACGAATTATCCACAGAGGTCTCTTCCTCTCCCAAACAAATGGACCCTCTCGGTAAAAACACTATATAAAGCAGTTTCATGTTACAAATCAGTGTTTCTCCAATGCCGTTTGGCTCGTCAGAGATAGGCCGCTAGTCAAGCACCTGCTAATGTATGCTCTCTGATCACTTACGATCCAAACATTCAGGAGGTTTTTACCGGGAGTCGAATGATCTGCAGAGGTCTTTTCTTCTCCAAAACAAACTGGCCCAGTTATTTAAACCAGTAAATACACTGAGTGCAGTTTCACGTTAAAAAATCTGTGTAACTGCTCATCACGGAGGGGCATCTAACTACGGTGGCCAATGCTACAATGCAAATGGCCCTATCACTGTAGAACTGTAGAAACATGGCGGTATTACATGGCACTCTCCATGGACAAGGACCCACTCCCTGTGTTGATATATATGGCTCACCAATTCTTATTTCAGGTGACTATAAAATAAAGAAAACATATTTATTATATTATCTTCCATTTCTGCCAATATATCCCTCTAAATCCGACACACTGGACTGTTAAAAGTCACTAGAATGCAGTAAAAAAAATTCTCTGAAAATCACTATGGTTCAGAAATCCCCCCTATTTTTGAGGTCTCAATTGTTGGCAAGTATGGCGATACAGCTGAGACTAATGTAGAGGAGAAGCAAAACCATAATGTTACAATGAGGAGGAAAACAAGCCTTAATTTTTTTGGAAAGATTACGTCTGGCAACACATTGCGTTGACAGCAGAGCCTCATTGTGTTTCCAGTGTAAAAACAGCTGCATGAAATCAGCTTTTATCCAGTAATGACACAGATAACACATTGTTGAATTTAGCATCTGCTGTATGCGAAATTGTCTTCCATTCATCTTAAAGCTGTAGCACAGAATATGAGTAGTTGCCGGATTCGTTCTTCCATTCTACTGTGAAAAAAGGGGCAGATGTTGGTATTCCTGGTGCAAGTACAAGAGTGCAGCTGTGCTTTTTTTAAGGAGAGTATTCACTAAGTGGAGGGTCTGTGTTGTGTTCAATAAATAATAAAAAGAAGCTGCCGCACACCAGGAGTTACAAGGCCAGGACATACTGAAACCCTGACCTACAAGCTGAGAAATAATTTGAACCTCTTCTTGTATGTGCTTCCTTCCACAGGTGAATGGCTTTGGTGGGTGTCTGGGGGCTGGCTGGTGGAGGGGAACGGCGGGTGAAGGTGAGTGGAAGAAAGCGCGCGGCTCCTCCAGGACTGGATAATTTGAGGTGGGCATCTGGGAAATAAAGGTTCACGGTTCATGGTTGCCGGGATTGCGGCTCCGTGGGGAAGTCTTAGGCGTGTCAAAGGGTCTGCAGTCACCTTCCAGTCGCAACACATGGGAACTGACATCATGCATCTGTGTCTAATGCCAGGGTCGGGTAAGGGATACGAGTTGACCCTTGGCCTTTGGTGAAATTCAGCCATTCGTCATGCGTTGCTGGATCAGGGACTGCAGCTCCTGGCACATCTGTTCATAATGCAGGTAGCGTGTGGGGGCTGTGGCTTCTGTGAATCCGAACAATCTACTGATGTGCATGAATTGATGGCAGTTGGGCCATGTGCCTCTAAAGAGTCGTTGGCTCTCAGCCTAATGAGGTTGTATATCCTGTGAGTCTCATCCACTCTGAGGCAGACGGTACTAACCTCTGAACTCTGGTAAATCAAAAGGAATCTCAATAAGATGTGTTGAGAGATGGCAGAAACGTCAGTGTATCAAGGGGTTTATTTTAGCTGGTTGATGCATCAAGTATCCATCCATCTTTACACTTCAAACAATGCCACGATTGTTTCAAAGTGTCCCATTTAGCTGTCTGCTGGTGTTTAAAATGATTGTGAAAAGGAGCCTTTCGGGGACTTCAGGTGTTTACATTGTCTAAGACAAATGACGCTAGCTCTCTTCAGTTTGAACACTCTGTGTACACGTCACTTTTTGTTTGGCTATGTGTAATACAAGACTTCCATATACTCTCATAGTGCTGGTCACAGAACTGAAAAACTGAGCTCAATGACAGAAGTTATATTAAAAGTATTTATTTAGTTTGACATATTAATTGAAACAATGACCGGTTTTCTTCACCTCACAGCAGGTTTTACCATGATGAAGACCCTTTGATGTTCAAACAAGGTGGTGTTTTAACTAATATGCCAGACCAAATAAAGGCTTTTAATAATGTAATGGGCTGGGTAACATTTAAGGTTTTACTGTTGTGTTTAAAGTGTCACTGTGTTTAGAGATATTCGTTCGGCCGAAGATAAAAAGCTATGTTCAAAGCACTGCTTACATGGGCAGTGTGGCTGCTCCAATCTGTTAAAAGAAAAAGATTTTGCGATGCACACACTCTGCTCATGCAGGCACTGTGTTCTAAGGTGTTATGTCTACAGGTGAGCTCACCGCATTGCCACCTCCCCTAGGAGCACTTGTTCAGGTCTTTTTTTAACTTTCATCCACCTTCTGAACACTGAGCGTCTTTTTTTCTGGAGCATCCACTCCAGAAACTTTTCTTGGAGAATTCTTAAGATTTTCTGGCATACTCATAGCTGCTTCTCTGTCACTATGGTCTCTTTCTCCTCCCTGCCCCCTTAGCTCTGGCTTGTTGACGTATAAGGCATCCCTTGTGCACCAGCATGTGAAAATCACTACAGCAACCAGATACCACAACTTTGGTGTACTGCAAAATACATAGAGCTTTCCCTGGTTGCGATAGCCTTGATCAGCATTCTGTGACACCATCATTTGCTTCTCATTTTGGTCTTGTTAATCACAGCTTGTCAAGTCAAAACATTATAGCTAGCTCTATATACCTTTTCTGATGTTATCTCTCATGTGTGGGTATTCCTTTCCCATTGCCATGGCTTTCTCCCTTGTGGATAATGCTCCTGACACTGCTGATATATGTGGCCATATTTGCTTTGAAAGGACTCCCAATCTGTTTTCTGCCACATTAACTGCCTCATACTTGTGTTCTATCTTGTCAGTCCAAACAAAGAAATGTCTGGTCTTAGTTTTTCACGTCTGTAGTATTGTCTGTAACAAAGTAACCGACCACAGACTGGACAATCTGCTTCCTGTTTACATCGGCTAGCGCATGTCCAGTGTACATGGATGATCATGTTATACCTGTTTTGAGGTGTGTTAGTATGGATGGAGATTAATTCTAAAAAGGTGGGAAAAAAAAAGTGAAAAAAATTAAAACACGTTAGCTTGAGGATACATTAGCTGTGACTAGTATAACACACTTAAAACTCTGATCAAACTGTCTGTGATCGAGTTGCATTGTGGGTAATGTAGGCACAAGGTTTTGAGAAAGAACAATGTGTGAAACAAAGGCAATAGCACTTTTACACTGCCTGTTCAAGACGGAAATATCACGCCGTTATGCCGCCTCGACTTGCTGTATATATGGTACGACTGGAGGGGTCTTGCCTTTACGCTGCTACTAGAGGTGGTAACAGCACCGAAACAGTGCCTATATAAACAGGACAGTCGGCAGGATGGGACCATGGGCGGCTCAGGTGTGACAATTTGACAACGTGTTATGCATGCAACCCACCATGGGAGATTTTAGAAATAGCTGATAGCAGTTAGCAGCTAACTCAAAGAGGAATAGCAGCGGCCATACATGTCAGCAAAATGGGAAAACAATGAGATACGGGAGCTCCTTATCCTCCGAGTAGAGGACGAGATCAGCAGCCATGTAACAGAGACGATAAATAATTGTTATTGCCATGTTTTGCCATTGTTATTGTTTATAAAGTGACGCATATGTTTACATGTCCAGGGCTTGATGCTAACTTTTTTCCCAAGGAGCACATGTGCTCCTAAGTTGAAAAAGTAAGGAGCGCACAAAGAACTTTAGGGGCACAATGTAAATTGATCAAATAATGTGTTTTCCGTAATGAACGTGATGCAAATAGACATTTACAAGCAAAATTATTTAATGAATTTGTATACAAAATGTACAGAAAGGTAAAATCATCAAGTTTTGAAAAAGTATTGCAATTTAATTTTGTCTTTAATGTTATTATCTTATATATATTATCTTTGCAATATGATTATCTTATTTAATATTATTACTATCCTAAAACATTCTCCAGGTCCTCTGAAACTCTGCAGGACTTATTTCCACCCTGCCCAGCAGCGGTACCTGCGGGGAGAACGGAGCAGGCTTCCCTGGAGGTCTGCCGCTTTTCCCGGTCCCTCTTCCCACCCAGCCGACAGCCTGGCCGTGGAGAATGGTCCCTAACTGAGGGGAGAACGGAGCAGGCTTCCCCAGAGGTCCGCCGCTTTACCCGGTCCGTCTCCTCCACACTTTGACTTATTTCCACGCTGCCGACAGTGGGACTTATATTCATTGTGCTGACAGTGGCTTGGAAAACCGCCCATAACTGTGTCACACGGGGAAGAGGGAAGAGGGAAGGCTGCTGGAGTTCCTCAAACATTTGCAGTTAGATTATCATATTTTTTTATTGACAAAAATATAGGCTGCTTCGGCTGATTTTTTTATGCGTGCATGTGCCCCTAAATATTTTTTACAGTTCGCACACATATTTTTAGTCGCAAATGCGAGTGAAACGCTCGCACTGTCAAGCGCTGATGTCTCACTTGAGCTGATGCTTTGTGTAACATGTCACGTCCCTATCACCTCTTGTGATTACACAATGCAGGAATGTTGTCTATAATTACACATTGGCATGATGCTCCTGTTAAGTTCAGTGTAAAAATGCAAAGAATGCACAAAGAAGGGACTTCATAGCGACCCCATAGAGCAACCTCTGTGTAAAAACGGCTAGTATCTCTGCTTCTGCTGCGTCAGTAGGCTACATCTTGACTGGAGTTAAATCTAAAGGATTGCTAAATAGATGGAGTTAGTACGTGTGAAACTAACAGAGCGCTTGGCCTCTTCATTCTTCTTTTTATGCTCTTGTCGCCCTTTTGATCAAAAACCATTCATTAACAGTCGCTTTGTTTTGACTCGTGGAAGTAGTTACAGCAACAGCAGAAAATCTGCATCTTCTCTGTTTCTCGACTCGGTCAAAGAGGTCAAACTGTGATTGACACCAGAGCGCTGATACACAGGTGACCTCCTGACCCTCAATGAATGCTCAATCGGACAATCATGACCCTCAAACACCGACGCTGACATGACCCTTGAAAGCTGGGAACGCCCACAGAATATATATTGCCATCAACCGCATTGAACCCAAAGGCAAGTATTAAGTGACCTTGTAGCTTTGAGCTGACTAAAGAAGAAAATCCCTGCGGAGAATCCCCTCTCCACCTGATTGAAATTCCAGTGTAGGTGCTGCATGGAGATCTGAAGTCACAGCAGTGATCCATGGTGACAGTCAAATTACAGGAATTCAAGCAGACTTTTATCTCTGTCTCCATCTTAAACTATTCGCTTAAGTCCTGTAAATTATGATAAATGCCGCCGGGGTGGAATGTGCTCGTTGCAACAGGTTTTTTCTTTTTCCTTTTGAGGATTGTCTCTGATTGATATGTAGTATCTCATCAGTATCAATCACTGAGGATGTTTACGGTCACAGTAATCACTGTAGATCTTATCAGCATTTGGGTAAATCAGCCATACTGATGATCTGAGGGTTTAACTGGAGGTTAAACCAACATGTTCCTGAAACGAGAGAAAGGGAAATCAACTGATAAGAAAAACAACTTTTCCTATCAGCTGATTTTGCTCTAAGCTATTTTTGGGGGAGGTCGAACAGGATATGGAGGCAAATAAGTGACAGAAGTATTTGAATTTCGACAGCCACAGAATACCTGATAAAGAAATTTACAAACAACTGAAATATTTTACTTTAAAAACCATGTATTTAAATTGATTTGTTCTTAAGTCACCTTTTTGAAAGGAAATAATGAAATTTCAGAAGCTGAAACTGAATGTATGTTTTTCCCTTCATATTTCACAAATTCAGATCCAAAAATCTAGTTTCAGAATTTCAAAATGATGAATGAATTAATTAAAAGCTTCAGGATGCTCAACTGTGATTGATCAAATTTAGATCTAAAAATTCAAATTGAAAAGATTTATATAGCAATCTCAGGGCTACCCAAGACAGGATAGGCAATCGAGCCAGATAGTTTCACTAATTGGATTTGACCGATGTTGTATTTGTATTAATACATTTATTTATTCATTTATTTATTTAAACTTGAATTTTTAGATCTAATTTTTTTTTTTAATTATTACTATTAGTAGTAGAATGGAATTTACATTTTTGGATCTGAATTTTTAAACATTCAGAAAAAAAAAGTCAGCTTTTGAAATTGCAAATCAGGAATTTTTACTAGGTCTGTCAAGCAATTAAGAAATTAATCTAATTCATTACATTCTCTGTCATAAATTAATCTGAATGAATCAAATACATCAAATTTTGCTGTGAAAGTATTTTTAAAAAATGTATATTTAAATGAACTTTGGCAGATGTGTCTTGGTAAAGCTACAGGATTTTGGACACAATTGTCCCCCAGTCCTCTACCACCGAAACTGGTCTGCAGCCCATTTTGTAATGGAGTTCGTGAGTTGGTCACAGGTAGACTGACACAGTTTGAATGCCTGGTGCAGGCTGTGCTAGTTCGGATCTCCAGTTTTGCGTTGAGGTGATATTTCAGGCTTGCAGAACTCCGATAGAATGAAAATTCCTTACTGCAGAAACCACAGAGAACGGTGCTCCTATCAACAGTTCCATCTGGGCATTTTTTAAATGTAAATGTTCTATTCATTGGCTGAGCAACGTCTTCTCATCATGTGACAAAGACACTGTGGCCTTCAATGACGCACTGGGTCAAAGGGCACCACGGAACATGATTAATCAGCGTTAATTTTTTTAATGCATTATTTTTTCTGTGATTAATTTAGCAAAATTAACATGTTATTTTGACAGCTCATATTTTATTATATTTAATTCAATTAATATTGCAATGCTATGAATGCAGAGGTGTTTAAAATTTCAATATCAATATTAAGTATTAAGTGGCTGTTAAAATTTAAATATTTCTGTCTCCTATTTGCTTCCGTAACAATAAGGTACATATTGGATTTACCCATTATTTAGTTTCCAATCACAATCTTTTATGTGCACTTATTTTTTGTTGTGAATTATGCTTGAGTTTAACACAGAAGGAGGACATGTTTTTGTATCCCAAACAATTTGCAGTTGTAGGACAGCATGTCTGATAGTATTTTCTTTATTAAAAAAAAAGAAATGGCCACAGTGACAATTCGGGGAAATGAGGGATGAAATTCAATAAATGCAGCAGAAGGCACAGTAACGAGATGGGAACCAGCACAGCAAGTTAATGAGCTGGAGCTGACAGGCCAGAATGGATCTGCCTCCACGATGAGGATGTTGAATTAGAAATATAGCACGACGGGTGGAAATGTCTCGCACGTAACATAATGTACCTTCTTATACTGCTCAGTCTTCAAGTCCGTCTTTGTCTCTCGGGCATGCTCATCATTAAAATAACTTATTTAGCTGATAGCATCTGCTGAGTGGCTCTGTGTTTGCACTGTGAATAGCAGTCTTTCAGTATGAGGAGCGTGGAGGGTTAGGGAGTGTTAAATGAGTTCATAGATTTAGAGATAACTCTACCCCAAAATAACAGAAACATGCGTATAATCAATCTGAAAGTTCTCAAGTGTGAATAAGGGAGATTATTTAACCTGGAGCTGAAGTCTGTATACAGTGGCCCAACTTATCACAGACCCGCTGGACATCATTTCTCTTATTCCAAAGCTTTTTCCTGATGCTTGCTTCCAGCTCAAGAAATCCTGAGAGGCCTCACCATCTATCATAACAACATAAGGAAAAATGGTTCCTGTCTTCTCCAACATCAAGGAGTTCATGTCTTCAATCTTGGTTTGATTTGGCAGTCTGAATGAACATATCAACCAAGTGTTTTAAATTGGCACGAATGACCTTAAAGGGATACTCCAATCCCAAAATTCACCTAAATCTATTTTGCTGTGAAACCACAGTGCTAACCACTGCCCCAGTGTGCCACCCTCTCCTGTGCTCAGGAAGGTAAAAATACTGTTTTTGTCCGTGGTATTGCGGCTTCCAAATAAGTTAAAAAATAGCTACCCATTGACACCACAACGGAAGATAGGATGAACTCACCATCTTTGGTTTAGTTTCACTTACTGTTTGATGATCCAGGTGCTTCGGTTGGTGTAAGAGTTTATTTGTAGGATGTATGGAGAGTTGCAGGATGACGTTATGATTTATAAAAACTAAAACAAAAATTTCCAAACAAACATTCCCCAAATAAACTTTACAAAAACAAAGTTCAAATCGATGGGGTATTAAACGACTAAGATTAACCAAACACACGGCGGTTGCCACTGTGACCTCGTGGCGGGTAGAGTGTGAAATATTCATATGTAGCTAAACTCTGCTGGTTACCCGGAAGAATCTGTTAACAACAAGGCGATTCCCTCCGAAGGGACACTAACAACGCGAAGTACACGTCAAATAAAATTTCTCCAAACATGTTTTTTGTTATTTTAGGTAGTTATTATCACGCTTATGTATGTTCAAGTGTTCATTTCCCCCGATAAGTTGGTTTTAATTTGTTATTTGATTCTATAAACACAGTCTGACCATCTCAAGCTTTTATTTTGGTACTTCCGGTGACCGGCATATTAACTAAATATTTAGTTTCACCCAGAACATTTAGATTTAATATTTAACATTTAGATTTAACATTTAGATTTAGATTTAATATTTAGATTTAGCATTTAGATTTAGATTTAACATTTAGATTTAGATGTAGCATTTAGATTTAACATTTAGATTTAGATTTAGCATTTAGATTTAGATTGAATGTTTAGATTAGATTT
>NC_065528.1:25495301-25496959 GCF_006386435.1 Epinephelus moara | reverse complement strand
ATTTAGATTTAGATTTAATATTTAGATTTAGATTTATTATTTCGATTTAACATTTAACATGTAGGTGCCACATTTAATATTTAGATTTACCAATTTAATATATTTCTAAGTTAACAAATATTGCTGTAAACACTTTTTTAAACATTGTTTGAAGTTAAATGTGGCAAAATGTTGATGTTATTTTCAGCGTGAGCCACTTTACAAACGGCACCCCATACACACCTGCCTTTAATTAAATGTTCCCAAGATGCCATGTCAGGTGGCGCATTTATGTGGCTCAAAACATTTTCATTCATGTTTGGATTCTTCGTTCATTGTGGAGACATGCGAGAAAAATAAAGTTGAGGTGAATAACTGAGGCACTTCAAGCCTTCACTTCCAGTTGATCTTTGGGGCTCTACTGCTTCCTTTTTTCCAGTCATTATCCTTTGGTGAGGTAACTTCTTATTCTACTAAATCCCATCATCTTTCATCAGGAACCCAGAGGGCTGGCTCCACTCTGCTCTCTTTCCCTCCATCACCCATGTTGACCTCACTTTAGTTTCACTGAAATCTCTATCCTCTACATCATCACTCAGCCCCCACTGTCCTTTTACCAGACTGCCTTGTAATGCTCTTAAGGATTTCTATTGAGACACTGATATGCCTTTCCTCTCCAAAGACTCGCTGCTCATTGCATCCTCCAGAACATATGCCAGCCCCATGATCTCCAAGAATACTTCTGTCTTCCAAGATTACTTGGCAGGAACAAGCTTCTCCGAGTGACAATCTGGGCTTCACTGTCATCGTCTCAGCTTGCCTACTTGTCCTGTATTTCATACTCTCAAACTGCCATTTTCTTCCCAGCTTTGATGGGGGCAACACCACTGCCCTCTTTTTAAACTGCTCTCTGCACCCGGTCCCTTCCAAGCTCTTGTCTCAGCCGCTTTTCTCTTCAGAGACTGGCTCAGTAGCTATCAAACATGAGATATTCAACCACCTGAATGGTATCCAACACTGTCAGCCCTCCAAACACCCAATCTCTCTGGCCAGTGTGGACCCCCCCCCCCCCCCCCCCCTCATCACACTACAGTCCAGCTCAGTGGCCAACAGCTCTCCCAAACCTATCATTCATACAACCAAGTCCATCATTCCAGGATCTGCTTCCAGGACTCTCCTCCCAGCAGCTGTCACTCGCCCCAATCCAAGCACTCCATCCAAAATTCAGAGTCCCAGGGGCCGCTTGTCTCATCGTGTCTTATCCCAAAGTGCTCATCCAGACAAAGAGCCAAATATCCACATACCCAGCATTGGTGTTCTCATTACACAGTTTCTAAAAAATCCCTGCCACCCAGGCCTGTTATTGTTTTACTCATTTGAATGTTGTCCAGCCTTTTGAAAAGCAACTTAGACAAAAATCTGCTGTGTTTTATGACGTAATTCATGTTGCCTTATGAAAACAGGGGTTCGGTTTAGCAACCTCCTATTGTATTTCACATTGAAAATAAGTCTTCACTCTGTCTCATAAATTCCATACATTTACCGAACTTGAGAGACAAAATACCTGCTTTTGTTGCTCCAAACATTGCTGGACATGTCCCAAACTCGAGAGACAAAATACCTGCTTTTGTTGCTACAAACATGGCTGGACATGCCCCAAACTCGAGAGACAAAATACC
>NC_065528.1:25467156-25493408 GCF_006386435.1 Epinephelus moara | reverse complement strand
GACATGTCCCAAACTCGAGAGACAAAATACCTGCTTTTGTTGCTCCAAACATGGCTGGACATGTCCCAAACTCGAGAGACAAAATACCTGCTTTTGTTGCTACAAACATGGCTGGACATGCCCCAAACTCNAAATCCCTGCCACCCAGGCCTGTTATTGTTTTACTCATTTGAATGTTGTCCAGCCTTTTGAAAAGCAACTTAGACAAAAATCTGCTGTGTTTTATGACGTTACCTGCTTTTGTTGCTGCAAACATGGCTGGACATGCCCCAAACTCGAGAGACAAAATTCCCACTTTTGTTGCTCCAAACATGGCTGGACATGTCCCAAACTCTAAAGACAAAATACCTGCTTTTGTTGCTCCAAACATGTCTAGACATGTCCCAAACTCTAGAGACAAAATACCTGCTTTTGTTGCTCCAAACATGGCTGGACATGTCCCAAACTCTAGAGACAAAATACCTGTTTGTTTTTGTTGCTCCAAACATGGCTGGACATGTCCCAAACTCTAGAAACAAAATACCTGTTTTTGTTGCTCAAAACATGGCTGAACATATCCCAAACTCTCTGTAAAAAAAAAAATACCCCATTTTTTTGCTCCAAACATGGCTGAACATATCCCAAACTCTCTGTAAAAAAAAATACCCCATTTTGTTGCTACAAACGCTGAACATGTCTCAAACTCTTGATTAAGAAATTCCCACTTTTGTTGCTTCTTACAGGGCTGGAAATGACCTGAAAATAAAAGATTCCATTGTCACAAAGTCCATGACCTTGGGTGTTATCCACTTATTAATCTCCGCCACACTGTAAAAGAAACTTCTCCCCAGACACACCATTGGATTTATCATTTCATCCCAAAGAACTTCATTTTCATCTCCAGGCAGGACCCCAAAGTTTCCAAAAAGCACTTAATATGTCACACTGAACGCCAGCAAACAGGTGTACAAGACACTTTGATTTTATTCCATGGGCTTTCATCATGAAATTGGAATAATTTTACTTGATAAAGGCATGACATAATTCCAATCAAGCCCTGAAACAAACAGATGTGGAATAAACATGCGTCATTGTCATAAAAAGTAAAGAAAACGTTTTTCTCTCACTTGGAAGCTACATGAGGGGAAACCTAAACCTAAATTCAAGAGGCTGGATGTAATCTTTTGGAAGTGATCTTGCTGATCCCTAAAGACAGATAAGTATGATTTAAAGCATTGCAATGTCTGTATCAGGAAATCAGAAGCACGCATCGAGAAAAGATCAACACAGAGCACGATGCTGCCCTGATGCAGAGCTTTTGATAGCTGGAAAATTGCTTAGAAACCAGTAAACAACATATTAATCCAGCATGAGGCTTGTAAAGCTGCCTGTGAAAAACCACAACTACTGTAACGGTGGCTGTTTTACGTGGAAGTTCATTAAATTTACTAGACAGACTAATAAACTTGTGGATGGCGTTCTCTATTAAATCTGTTAAGATGTAAGTGTGGAGGTTAGTATCACATGCCGTACAGCAGCTACACCAGAAGCAGGAAGTGGGATAAATCATAACCAGATTCCATTAGTTCCCCCGTGGAAGTTAATGCCTCGAGTAGAGAACTTTTAATTTGATTTATTATGTCCCCCCACCCACTGAGATGGAAGTGTGGAGGACAGGAAATGATGTGTCAGGATGGGAGAGGAGACACATATGAAAGATCACCAGGATAGTGTGTCAGGTAAAACAGGGACAGATGGGCTCCACACAGCCATTTTCTAACTACGATACTTTAATTAGTGGTCAAATAATAGCACAAAAGCATGCAGAAATGTGTCCTATTTTTCCTCCTACACCCAGTGGCACCATGCTGCATGTTTCTGAGTGTTACATCAGAAAATATTTGTTGGTTTCAAAGAACTCTGATCCCCTTTTCCTCATTTTCGACTCTCTTTTTTTATATTGAGTTATAGCCAAATCAAATCAAGACGCCATTACCTCACCCTTCTCCAGTCTACAAAAAAACCTTTTAAGGACAGTGGTATGAGAAGGTTAAAGAGGACCTTGTACACTTTTACTTTTGTTCCATCATATAGAATATTACAATGATGGATGTTCATATTAAATGTGGCCAAAGTTTCCGATAATGAGGTCAACACATGTAAAATCAATCCCTGTGAGCAAAAACTTGGATGGATGGATTTCTGTATATGGTCATCTACTTCAGGCAAGTTACTGTAGGGTTTACTTTATGTAGCTGAAACTGTTATACAAAGCTACATGCTAACATCAGGGAAACATGTAAACTTGGTTGTGAATTTCTCCCAGGTGAGATTTCTGCTGGAACACGTGGTTATGTTTAGTAGCTTTTACTGGTGATTTTTCATGGGAGAACATGCTGCTATACACAGTCATTCCCTGGCTGTAAGTACACTGCTACATGTAGCTACATGCTAACATCAGGGAAACATGTCATCTCGGTTGCCAGTGTTGTAAATTTCTCCCCAATTTCGGGTCATATTCCTGCTGGAGCATGTCCATATGTGTTAAGCAGCTTTTACCGATAATGTGTTCGTTGAAGAAAGCTCTGATATACACAGTCATTCCCTGGCTGTAAGTACACTGCTACATGTAGCTACATGCTAACATCAGAAAAACATGTAATCTTGGTTGCTGGTGTTGTAAACATGTCCAGTTGTGTAAAGCATTTATTGGTAATTTTTAACTGGATAAAGTTCTGCTTTTCACAGTCATTCCTTGACTGCAAGTATACAACTACACATAGCTACATGCTAATGCGAGGGAAACATGTAATTTTGGTTGCCAGTGTTGTAAATTTCTCCCCAATTTCAGATCATATTCCTACTGGAACATGTCCATATGTGTAAAGCAGCTTTTACTGATGATGTTTTAACAGAAGAAAGTGCCGCTATACACAGCCATTATCAAGCTGTAAGTACTCTGAAGCATGGGGCTACATGCTAACATCAGAAAAACGTATTAATATTGTTAATTTCACCCAGACTTTGGATCATATTCCTGCCGGAACATGCCCAGTAGTGTTTATAAGCTTTTGCTGGCGATTTGTAATGGGGGAAAATGCAGCTTTTCACAGTCATTTTGTGGCTGTAAGTTTGCTGCTACATGTAGCTACATGCTAACATCAGGGAAACGTGTGATCTTAGTTGCCATTGTTGTAAATTTCTCCCCAGTTTCAGATCATATTCCTGTTGTAAAGTGTTCATATGTGTTTAGAAACTTTTACTGATGATGTTTTAATGGAAGAAAGTGCCACTATACATAGTCATTCCCTGGCTGCAAGTACACTGCTACGTGTAGCTACATGCTAACGTCAGGGAAACATGTAATCTTAGTTGCTAATAATGTGCTTTTCGTGGTGATTTTTAATGGGAGAAAGTTCTGCTTTTCAGTCATTTTCTGGTTTCAAGTACACTGCTACATGTAGCTACATGCTAACGCCATGGAAACATGTCATCTTGGTTGCCAGTGTTGTAAATTTCTCCCTGATTTCGGGTCATATTCCTGCTGGAGCATGTCCATATGTCTTTAGAAGCTTTTACTGATGATGTTTTAACAGAAGAAAGTGCTGCTTTATACAGTCATTTCCTGGATGTAAGTACTTTGCAGCATTTGGCTGCAGGGAAATATCTAATCTTAGTTGCTAATATCGTTAAAATCTCCCAGATTTGGCTCATGTCTGGTTGTGTTAAAAAGCATTTATTGGTGATTTTCAATGGGAGAAAATTCTCTCATTTCCTGGCTGTAAGTGCACTGCTACATGTAATGACATACTAATGTGAAGGAAACATGTAATCTTGGTAGTTGATGTGAATTTCCTTTTGAATCATAGTCCTGCTGGAACATGTCCGATTGTGTTTAGAAGCTTTTATTGGTGATTTTTCATGTTAGAAAGTGTCACTATTCTACATTACAGTCATTCCCTAGCTGCAATGACAGTGCAGAGATGCCAAAAAATGCCTGGAAATTAGTTTTCACTAATAGTGTGAACATACATCGTGTTGCCGTGGTGAACTAGTGGTGGTGGTCAAGGTGATGGTCAATATGCTTTCATTGAAGTATTTAGCTGTGTCTGAAATCATTCCCTATCATTCCAAACTATATTTTTTTTAAAACTACTTTCTGCTAACAACCCACAGTGCATTTGAGCTTTATAGATACCAGAATTACAGTCATACGGTGTCAATTTTGGACACAGCCTTTGTTTTTTTTGGTTACTTGTTTGCCTTGTTTTGGACGTGGGTTTGGTGAACATGTGCTCCACCAGGTGCTCTCAATTTTTCCTGATTGTTCAGGCAATCAGGACTGCACTAAGTATGACTGAGGGAGGGAGAAAGTGGTGCGCTCTTGTCTGTCTCTTTGATATCCTTCCAGCCCTAGGAGTAACTTTTACCTGAATGTAATGTTGTAGAGTAACTATACTTTTAAACAGAATTTGCAGCATCATTTGTTTGTTTCACCTTTGCTAATAAATGGGTGGTTTTGACCATCAGGGATTTAGAGCTGCTGTTTGATTGAGCGGGAATTTCTATGTGTGGATGGGGGAATCTCCTCTTTGTCTGTCTTTTGTTTAAGCAATTGTACCGTGTGTATATAGTAAGTCTGAAAAATTATAAAAGCCAGAGCTCTAAACCACTGCTCTTGGTGCCCTAAGCCACTCAGAAATGCTCGCTTACATCCTCATCAAGTGGGTTTAGATCCGTACTTAATGGAGCAATAACATGCGGGTCTGGTTGTGTTTTAGATTTGGAAGATACGAGATTCATGGAACCAAAAATTAGCGGACAAGTGAATCACTGTGATGAGTTCCCTAATTGTTTCCTTTCTGTCTCCCATCATCAGCTTCATCTGTCCTTTTTTGTGTTCCACCTTTCATTGTTAACTCCTCTCTGTGCTCGTCTGTGCTGGACCTTTGTTTCATCTGCGGCGCTGGATCGTGCTCTGCTGATGTTATTATGCTATTATGGAAATGACCCTCTCACAAAGAAAGTCACACTTCATCTCATTTTTCAGCCCCAGTCACTGCACATTACAGAGCAGAGAGCGCTGCACACTCTATCAGCACACAGCACTGTACTCGTACAGTAATGTATGGATTCCAGCTGATGACTTCAGACACTGAGAGAGAGGTGCAGGGAGATTTCTCTCAAGCTGTTTTGACACGGAGCGTGACTCTGGCAAAATTCCTCACCTCTTTTTTGCAGGGGTGGCTAAACCTCTCGATTAATCTCTCAGACTGAGCTGCTGAAAGTGAAGGGCGCTGCCTATTCCTGTTTAGCATTAATCAGATCTGCCCTTTGGTGCCGAGCAGCTAATTAGTGGTCCCATTCTTCACGTCTCTGCCTTTTGTTTTTCCTCACTTTCACGGGCTTACAGAAGTGTCAGCCACAAGTATGCACTGGCTGCACAGATGGAAGGAGCATATGTAAAATCAGATCAGCTGCCCTGATGGGAATAATCTCAGTTTATTTCCAGAAACAATATGTGCAGCACGCCCATCAGTTAGAGGTTCAATCACGCATCAGGCTGGAAAATGACAAGCTGCTTGTCATTATCAAGCAATCATGGACTAGCTAATTGGGATGTCTTTTTGGTGTCCCAGTGAGGGCAGTGTCAGCAGCCAGAATCGGGCCAGTTTATTTAGCCTGATTCTGGGGCATTATTCATTCCAAATCTTAGGCAAATCAGGCTAAGAGTTTGGGCTAATGCTTGGCCATGTCATTTTTTAACATCCCAGTGTATTTAGCCTGATTCTGGGGCGTCATTTATCCTGAATCTTAGCTGAATTCGGCAACTGTGCACAGCTCAACTTATGCAATGTTTGGGCCAGGTTATTTTTGATAACAGCCCTGTGATTACAGTGTCAGCAGCCAGAGTAATGCCAGTGTCTCTGGCCCAATTGTTGGGCGTCATTCATCCCAAGTCTCAGTCAAGTTGAGCAACAGGATGCAGCCCAATTTACTTCTTCCGACATGGCAAGTTTGGGCCAATGCTGGGCCGTGTCATTTTGATAACCTCCCAGTGACAGCAGTGTCGGGAGCTGGAATTGGGCCAGTTTATTTGGCCTGATTCTGGGGCATCATTTATCCTGAGTCTCAGCTAAATTGGGCAACTGAACACGGCTCAACTTATGTCCTCTGGCGTGCTATGTTTGGGCCACTGCTGGGCTGGGTCATTGTTGATAACATCCCAGTGATGGCAGTGTCAGCAGCCAGAATCATGGCAATGTCTTTGGCCTGGTTCTGGGGCATCATTCATCCCGAGTCGCAACCAAGTTGGTCAACTGGTTGCAGCCCTATTTTTCTGGGGGTTTTTTTTGGTCATTCAAAGGCCTCGATCAGACGGAGCGCATCCGATCTTCAATGAGAGTGAAGGGTTTTGCTTGCTGCTTTTGTGTTGTTGAGCGCCTCTGTTTCTGCAGGAGCGCTCTCAACACCTTGAGTTGAAAAAACTTCAACTAAGAGTAGAAAACCGCTTAACATCACTTGTATTTTTCCCATTGTCCTGTCAGATTGATGAAAAGGCAACTATGTTTTACCAACCTAGGGCCCAATGATTGACAGTAGATTGTCAGTCTATCCACAACTCATCTTAAAAGAATCCTTAAACTGACCATCATGCAGGCGAAGCTCCTGGACCAGCTGGGAGTACTCCCTGAGATTTCTCCTCTTTCTGAGGGTCTCATGTACCCACACGCATCCCTGTTTCCCATGTCTAGTCCCCAAATGCCCTCCACCTGTCCATTTTTATACAGATTTTAAGGTACAGAGCTGTGACTTTACTTCACAGTACAATAGGGGTTAATTTTGCAACCTGTGAAACAACTCTGTCCAATCGGGGCCTAATGAGGACATCACCTTGTGCTCTGGGGTCTTGTGATCTGGTTGTTATTTTCTAAATTAGAAAATAGCAACCAGATCAAATTAGAAACAGACAACTTTTCAGCTTCAGCTCTCTAAGTGGTATTATTGTTGGCACTGCTGTCTCAAAGACAACTGGATTCCTTTCTGTTTTCCGCAGAGCTTAGCAGCTACCAGCAACATTTGTTTGGTGAGTCACACATTTTGTTTTCCATAATTTCTCAGGTTGTTTCACCGTCCAACACTTTCACTACTGAGGATAGCTGCAGAGTACTTATGTTAAATATTCTTTTGTAACAGGGGATAGCTACTAATAGCTACCACGGAAACCAAAAGCGCTATCCTCTTCCTGTTTTGGTTGCACAATGGTTGATGCACATGCTTTGTGCTGTAAATCCAGCCTTCATTTTCCTGGAAGATCTTACCCGGTTGCAGACAGCATTTCATTGTGAAAGTGAGGCTTTTAGGAACCAGCTTCAATGCAGATGGTGTCAGTACTCTACAGCCATTACATTTTGCAATCAACATTTATTTCATAATAAGTCAAAGCTTGAATCTTGTCTATTTCCTCTTTAATTAATGATTAAAAATACTCAGAAGTTGTATCCTTACAAAGCTTCAAATACCTGTGATCATTTTCTCTTGGGCAGCTATTTAGAAAAACGAAATGGAAAGCTTAGAAATGTGCAAACAACATAAGAACACTTCTCTTGGTTAACAAATTTGTGAGCTCTCCTAGTAAGCTTTAAAGGAAATAAATGGATTTCCTGTGTACAGCCGATCATGTTTCTCACAGTCTCAGGTCCACAGGAAATGGCAAAACCATACAACCGTGTGTGACCCCTAATGAAACCTTACAGCAGTGGTGATAGTGCATTAGCATGCTACAGTTGAGCCTGTGATCTTACCAAGTGTGTACATGTGCATATGATACAGCGAGCATCACGGGAGGGCCTCCCCCGACCTTGGCCTGCGCATTTAACGTCGGTGTGACAAATGCGTAACATCTGCGGCGCTAACAAGGGACAGGTTGTTCAAAGGGTGTGTGCACGGCCAGGAGATCAGAGGAGCATTGCATGCGCAGCACCCGCCAACGCCATAAGCCTTGCCACCTGCAAGTTGTGTAACAGATGTTGCGTGACCGGACTGTAGTTGTGGAGACTAACATCATCATTTTGGGAATAAACCATTTTGCCACGCAGCTCTTTTTTGATGATTTACAGTCACTTACTGTAAGACGTACCTCCCTATAATAATGGCTCCTGTCAGACGTTACACTTACGTGTTTGTCACCCGGTGGCACTCGCTGTGGCTCATCACACTCATTTAGTTAATTTACTGCTGAAGCTTTGTCGTGGGGATAGTAAAGGATACGCCTCATCTCTTTTTCACTCTCACCCACCTCTTTCCATTCTTCTTGTTCTCCACCAATGATGAGCATGCAGTCGGGCCCAATGAAAAGCCTGCATCACTCTAGTGGGCCATCCTGACACTTTAATTGGTGAGGCGTAAATCAGGCTCCATTGTCAGGGAGAAGGGTAATTATTTCCTCCTGTCTCAACCACCAGAGATCCCCCCATCCTCCCCCATTTTACTTTCTCTGTCTGTCACACCCTTTCATCACAGACCTGCCTCACACGCTCCCTTTCCTTTCTTTCCTGAGCTGTGATTTTTAGCAATAAGCTCTAATTCTACCTTAAAGTGTAAAATCCCTCGCATCCTGGCTCATACCTGCTGTGAAGTGACATGTGACACTCGGCTCAGCAGTAACACAAATGCATCCATTCATGAAAATGCAAACAGAGCCTAGTTTCCCTCTCTGGAGCTCAGCATGGAAATTGTTAAATCAGATGCATGTTGCTAGTGGATAACACGTCCAAGTTTTTCTAGACTCCTGGCTCCTCTGGTTTGGGCCTCAGTTGAAGCTACAAATCTGCACTGGGATAAGAGTTTGTGTTGATGCAGCGTTTGGCATGGTTTAGGCCCGCTGTATAGCGTTTTTAGATCCCCGTGCTGAGCAAGCTTTCCCCAGTGAGCCCATTTAAAGTGTTCTTTTTCTGTAGGAGTCGGGGTTTGCGTGCTCCTGGTTTGAAACAGAGCGTGCTTCTCTCACCAAAAGCATGTCCTCATCTTTTTTTATGGCTGACCACATCGGATGAAGAATGTCCTCTCTTATTACTTTACTTCACTATTTATTATGATGATGAAATTCATCACTTCTGTGGCAAGATTACTCAGAGCAGGACATTGGCTGTACTGGATGCTGAGGGCAGTTTAAGAAAGAATGCATCAGCAAAGGAAAAAGGAATAATTCTACCATTTTTAGCCATGATAGCTCAGCCTGTTGACAGGACCACCTCTCAGTCCAGACTGAGACAACTACTGGGGGGAGTGCCATCAAACTGTGTACATACATTTATGGTGAAAACGTATGGTATTCCTATCAGGCAGGATTTATACTTGTGCATCAGCTCTATGCACTGCCTACGCATGTAGCCTATGCCGTTGTGAGCATTTATACTTGTGCGGTGGTGTGTCTGTGTCACTCTGCAGTTACAACTCCAAAACAATAGGTGGCAGTGGTTTCTGTGAAGTGTTGTAAAATTTAGTTGATTCAAAACACACATTAAACACACATTAAACATGGCTTAATAGAGACAATTTCAAACACAAGTACACAAATCAGCTTCACTATAACTCGCAGCATTCACAGACAAACACTTGTCTTTATCTGGACACATTTTCCCCACAAATACAACATGCTAATGTTATTAGCACAAGCCTATGGCATTTTGCATTGTATAAATTAGCCTAGCAGCTAGCAGACTTTTCCTCTACTCAAATGAAGCCAGGGACAACAGCAACATTTAGCAACGGTAACGTTACAAAATTCAGCTCCATTGCAGCTCACAAGGTTCACTGACAAAACAACTGTCTTATACTCGACGTGTTTTCCAAACAAATATAACAAACTAACGTTAATAGCACAAGCCTATGGCATTTTACATTGTATAAATTAGCCTAGTGACGAGCAGTACCTTGCTATCAGGATTTGATCCATTCAGTCCAATAACATTTCTAAAGTGTAGAGGAGCTGCAAAGTTTGATGATTTTATCCCCATTTGAATTAGCGGAGTGCTAAACCAGAAGTTAGCCACTCAGCCTAAGTCTGTGGAAAGTCGTACTTTTTGGTTTTACGTGTCACTGAGCAGCCTCATAGGAATGAACAGGCCTGGCTCTGACGCTGTAACCAGTTCTCTCTATACATTCACGGCTCCGTCTTGTGCCACTATACGCTTTATACAACTTTTTTCATGTAGACCTACTACTCTACACCTGTAAACACACTCTGATGTTTAAAATTGGAGGAGTTACCCTCTTACTCCCTCTAAATATGGTAAACATACCTGCTAAACATCAGCATGTTGGATTTGTCATTTTGAGCATGTTAGCATGCTAAGGTTAGCATTTAGCTTAAAGCACCACTGTGCCTCAAGTCCCTTTCCCAATGCAGAAAAAAATCAATAACACTCATTAACATCAGGCTTTTGTGTTTCATGGGAAAGGTCACAATCAGCATTCACTCCCAGGACAAATGACTCTGTCACAGGTATTTATCGGTTCCAGCTTTGATCGGCAGTAATGGAAATACAACACCCGGGTGGATGTGTTCATATTTGCCCCTTTTCTGGTGCGATGCAAAAACGGGCCACCACAATATAACATCCGTCTAAAAAAATATGATAACCATTGTAATAATTTCACTGGCCTCCACGCTGCTTTCTACTGTCTACTAACCTGTTATTGGCCTGTCTGTGACATCATACGTGACAAAACAGAAAAGACATATTTGTCTGCTGCAGAGCCATATACACAGCAAAATGGTTCCAGCAAATACTGACAAGCTGATTCATTATTTTGGAAACACTGATTATACTTAATATGCAGATGAAAATAGAAACAAATGGAAAAAGTCTGCTTCACTTCACATCATAGTGGGCAAATTTATTATCTTTTGGTAACGGCTATGTGAACATCCCCAGATTAAATTAGCTCCAGTCCTGAATGTGTCTGACCTTTCCCAGCGTCGCCCTCTCAGTGTGAGGTTCAAGCCTCTGATGTGTGGAGCTGCTCATGCTAAAGTTTGCTGTCTAGTTAACAGAAGGAGGGAAGGGGGAAGAGTGAGGACGAGAGGGGTGGGGAAGAGGAAGGCAGGAGGAGGAGGAGGAGGAGGGGAAGGGGGAGGGGGACTTCAGTGGAGAGTGTGTAATAGGACACCAGCCCTCTCTCTGTCTTTTCGCTCTCCTCCCTCTCTCCTCTCCTCTCTCAGTCAAGCCTGCTCTGTGAGCACTTAGATGGAATAGCAGCATTTTTCCTCTCTGGTGTCACTGGTGGAAAACTGGGAACAAGGTGCTTTTTTTGAAGGGGGATAAATCACATCTGTGTTTTTCAAGAGGGGACAGAACTGGAGGAAGCTCCTGTAAGGTGAGTTCAGGGACTGATCTGGATCCTGTCTGTGAAGGTAGAGGGGTCTACCTGCTGTACTGCACCGTACTGTGGTGGAGTGGATCACACAATGGATGCAGAGAGGAGGCTAACAGGTGCAGGGTCCCACCAGGGAGAATAGCTGGAAGTTAAGACAATCTGACTGTTGCAGAGTGCCAAATTTAACTAAATTTACTTGCTGCTTCTTTTTAAATACTGAGTTTTATTACATCAGACTGTGGCATGCTTTATTTCCCTCACATGCTCTGGGTGTGCTGCAAATTTCCAGCATGAGTCAAGACCGTTGCAGTTGCTGTATCACCCTTAAACTGATCAAATGTGCTTTTTTAAAGGATATCTGGTCAAGTTTTTTATATTTGTATAACTTTATTGCACTAGGAGAGCTTCCTGACCTGGTTTAAACTTAACATGTCTTTATTTCTATTAACATTCCTTAAGTTTTAATACTTGAAATACACACATTTTAGCTGCGCCTGCTTGTCATGTGTGTGCAGGAACGTGTGGTTGTAATAGAGCTGCTGACAACTGAATGACAGGGTGTGGTATGAACACACCGTCCTGTTAGAGCCTGGGACAGACGGAGCACTTTGCAAGTTGTTTACTATTTCAATTTTAATTCTTGTTCTCCACTCGAGGAAAGATTAGATCAGAATACTGAATAATTAAATTCATGAAACGTAAAGCCAGCTGGGAGGACTTTATGCCTCAATTTCTGGTAGTTAAACAGTGTTCATGTGTTTAAAGCATTAACGGGACCAGATGGGAGCCAAACAATCACAGACCCAGTTTGGAAAGATGGAAAAAAGAAAAGAATATTTGCTTTTACAGCTCTGCAGTTTTCTGCTTTCATCAATATTAGAAATAGTGAAATAGTGAGATGGAAATTTCATTAGGCTGTCAGCCAAGGAATGCACAATAAACACAATTATCATCACACCCCACTGGAAATATAACTCTCCACTCACTCACGCTGACCTCCTTTTGTAGGGACATTTAATTGCCGTCACAGAGATTCCTGGCACACTCAGCACTGGAATTTCTGGACTCCACAGAGCTCAACATAATTAATTGAATTATTCTCGATCTCGGCAACAAACAGTAATGCGCCGTTTTATTGGGAGACCCATTAATCCAGGCGAGCGTTACGGCGCTCCACAAGTATAAGTGAGGCTGGCGGTGAGCTCATTCATGCCTCAGTGTGGTGATCATCAAAGGAAGAGGCAAAGGAAGTGAATCAACCTGAGCTGGTGGGGATGTCATGGGACGCTCCGAAGTCCCTTGACGATGAGTGTAGCAGCTGTGAGGCCAACGTTTCCACGCCAGAGCCTCACCCCGGGAGATCACCCATCTCAGTGAGCGTGCAGGGAGGGGTCACTGTGGGTGTTCAGTAGTTTAAAGGGTCGATTCACTTAAATTACAACAAAAATAATTATTCTCACTTAGTGGTAACTCAACCCGAACACCAGACGAAACTTCCAGTATTGGACGATTCCTTAAAACCCCAAATTATCTTTATTTCAAATGCTTTTTAAAATTCTCACTTTCCTCCATTTCTGCACATGGCAGCTACAGTATGGTCCAGGTCAAGGAAATATCGTGGTAATAAACTGAGGTTGTAAGGTTAAGCTCAGACAACAAAAACACATGGTTAACGTTATGGAAACAATGTGGTTAAAGCTAATAAAAGGAAAGTGCTAAGTGGTCTGTGAGTGGGTGCAAACTCCCTGAGCTCCACCCTTACTTTCGGTCTCGTCACATGAAAGGCACACTGCTCACTGCGTTGGCGCTGAACAATGCTATTGGACATAAATCATGGCATGGGGAATTGAAAATGTGAGAACAATTTCTGGAATACTTGACTTGGTATTCGTTTTTTTTCCCCTCAGGTTTTGGTACATTGTTGTCTAACATTTCTGCCGTCGCCCAAATACAAGTTGAGTTTTGTTTGTCGTTCTCAAAACTTTTAAACATTACATGTTTTCAACCTGTTCCTATTCTCAGGTCACCAATTAGCACTGATGCTTTGTCACGCCCTTCTGCGTCTGATAGCGATGCACAGGGGTATCTTTAGTGTAGCTAAGTTAGGTTTAGACATCTGAGGGTTAGGGTTGGGGTTGGGTTAGGGTTAACCCAAACCCCAAAAATTCATGGTTAGGGTCAGATCATGTAACGTCACATGAGTGAGATCAGTGCGCAACAAACTTGCCTATGTTACGTAACGTTATGCCAAAACAACATTGACTTGTGGTTTCTCACGGGACACAAACTACAGTCTCCTGGGTGAAAGTCCGCCTCTGCTCTTTTCTTTATACTACATCAGTAGCTCTCAGCTTCAAGTATTGCCAAGACATTCTCATCCTAAGTTGTCACATATGGCTGCTTCGTCGGTGGACTTTCATGTCTACATATTACGCGTTAGATATCCTCCTGTGTCTGGCGTTGAAGTTCCAGGATGCCACAGCCAACACCGGGAAGTCAACAAAAGCACATGGTTGGGTTTAGGAGAAGACATCATGGTTTGGCTCTACATTCATAAGCTAACACCAGGCTCCCAGGTAGTAGTCCAGGGTTTGTTTGACCCATCCACCACCACTCCTACCCACCCTACAGGGACGTTCCAGGTTCTTCTATTACATCGTTACCAGCAGCATTTCAAGATGAAGCCGTCCTGTGGGGTATCATACCTCCGTGACAGGTGCATTATGAACTGACACGGCCCATCCACATATCATACAGCTGCGTCAGGTGCAATGTATCATAACACTTCATAAAAACTTCAAAATGAGAATGGGCTGGTATTGCTGTGGATGGGTTTACACTGGTGTTAGCTGAAAGGCTTGGTGCGTCTCATTAAGATGCTAAAGGCTGCCTTTGACGCCTAGGGTGACAAAACCTTCAGGTTTGAGAACGGGCTGAGAAAATGTCTTGTCAAGAATCTGTAAGTATCCGCATTACTGTGGATAATCCACAGACATCAGTGGTTTATGTTGGCACTACTTTGCACCAAGGAAGTTCTTTCTATTCTCAAAGCTGCACATTTAAAACCTTGACCTGAATCACAAAAAGGAGGACTGAAGACTTGGACTTGGATGCTGCGAGACCTAAAAACAAAAAAGTCAAGCTATGACTGGGTTAAGTTCTGAGTCCTGAGGGTCTCACATGGCCATATACCTTGAAAATTAAGTTATCTATTCAAAGAACCTTGCCTCAGCTATTGACGGAGCTTTAAAGGAAAATGCAGTTTTCATGGTCGACATTCTTGAGACTTGAAAGTCTTGCTGAGACTTGGCACTTGACTTTTATTTGTTTAAAATGACTTAAAAACACCACCAATTTCATTTACCTGCTTTGAATTAGGGTGAAACCAAAACTATTTGCATGCTTAACATACCACTATAGGTTGGAGATTATTTTTTGTAATGTGGGTGAAACAACCATTTGAGAGCAATACATGGCTAAGTCTCAGGACAGGGTCAGATTCATCCACCTGGAGGCTAAACTCATAGGAGACTCAGACGCCTGAGGTGAAGCAGGTCTAGGGGAGGGTGTGTGTGGATGATGCAGCAGCAGAAGAGGCTGCAGTGCAGCGGCCGGGGCCCCCTTGACAAGCC
Organism: Epinephelus moara; assembly: GCF_006386435.1. Lineage (NCBI taxonomy): Eukaryota > Metazoa > Chordata > Actinopteri > Perciformes > Serranidae > Epinephelus > Epinephelus moara. The sequence goes on along the minus strand of NC_065528.1, from coordinate 25,478,415 downwards.
CCGTGCAGTTTTATGTCTCTCCGGCTGAGCCAAATCTCATTCCTCTGCAGTTTTCCATCTGTTGTCCTCATGCACCTGAACTGTACAATTCTGCCTCTGCCACAAATCAGTCATGCTTCACTCCACCACACACACCCATATCTCAACCTATTTGTACACTACATGCCAAACTGAAATTTTCATAGCAATCATGCAGCTTTTCTGTCTCCTGGCCATCAATTTTTCAGAGCACATCTATAAGCCATGAGAGCAGGGATCCACCCCGCTTGTGTTTTCTTTTTGAATGTAAAAGGGACGCTCTCTTTATCCAGTGTGGCGTGTTTTGTGGACACAGGTAGTGTAACAGCCGGTTTGGGTGGTTAAAACGGCCGAGTCTTTCTCCAGCAGTGGAGTTTTGCATTGCAGGAGTGAGTGTCCCGCAGGCAGTACAGTACCTGCCTCTATCAATAATTGAGCTGCTCTTGTCCTGTTAGGAGAGGAACAAGAGGAGGCTGAGGGGAGCGTTTCTCCGGCAGCTCTTTTGTGCAGATTTAACTCATCTATATTTAAGAGACGCACATCTGCAAGGATATAGTAAGTGATGGGATTTAACTGACATATGCTCTTATCTGTGTCTTCATTCAGTGTTGTTTGGGCGGCGCTTCAGTTTTGTAAGTCGGCATTTCTGGACCTGTCAGACTGATGATTTAATTGTAAATATTGCTCATGTGTATTCTGCTGCTCTCTTGCAATATGAATTACCCTCATAGCAACGGATAGTGTTGTATTAGGTGATGAAGATCAGAGACACTGTTGTTTTGAAACTACAGTCGACTGCATCCTGGCAAGCACTGATTTAGTGATTCACAGATCAATAGACACAGAGAAGCAAGTTTGCAGAACTCTTATACAATCATATAATATATTTAATCATTTTTTTTATTGCCATATGTATTTCTTGGTTTAAAATTAAACCAATCACAGTAAAAAAAAAAAAATTTAAAAAAAGTTGTTTGTCACTTTCACCCTTCACACTTTGCTGATAACGCCACTGATTGGAGCCAATCTGAAATCTTCAAATCCTCGACATTTAATGGGCTAAATTTCATTAAAAAGTGGATTTTTAGATGTTTAGAATATAATCATTTGATATTTTTACATCAATAATGCATCAAATGTATAAAAATGTTGCTTGTGTAACGAGCCCACAGAAAAATAAAACCCATTTCTTAGCTTTATGGAGCTTTTTAGCCACAATGTTGCTATAGCTAGTTAGCGACTATTATTAGCTTGTGAGCAGAGTGGAGCATTTAGCTTCTAAAAAGCCACTTATTTTCCTCAGTAAATAATAGAGACCACACTAGAGCTAAAAGAAGCACAAGTGGTGGACTTAAATGCACCAGGTGTTAAGAAACACCGCTCCAAATGAAAGCTAATGTTGCTCCGTATCTGCCGGCTGTTTGCTAACGCTTTAGCCATATCAGCTTAGGTGTTGATATGTCATTAGCAATACAGTTTGTTCCACTGCCCCCAAGTGAACAAAAAGGTCAGTTAATGCTGCTTATAAATGGCTATATTTCAACAGGTGGTGTGGCCCTGCTAAATGTTGTTCAAATAATAATTCTGTGTCAACTAGCTAAAAACAATTCAACACAAATACCCCAAATTTTAACTCTGACATGTTTTGAGGCACTTTTCAGGTAGGTTTCTTTCAGAAAACCTGTTTTTGATAAACAAGCAATGATATGTTTTACATTTCAAGTAGTAAAAATAAAAGTTTGTTGTAAATAACTAAAGTAGCTAGTTAGCTTTAGCAGTGATAGCTAAGATGGCTGAAAAGACAAAAGCACAAAAACTAGTTTAGTTATAGTTATGTTATGTTTAGTTATGTTTTTGTTTCTTACACTGTGGTTATGTCGTGTCAAAATAAACAGAATTTTTCCACTGGGAAAATTCACATGAACGCCCCCTTAACTCAGAACTCGGAAAGTTGGTGAAAATTGTGACGTCATGTTACGTAGAAAAATGGCAGACGAAAGTAAACCTTTGGTTGCATATTAATTTCTGCTCAGATGTAATTTGTATTATGGTATGGGGTGGTAACCGTTAGTTGTTGTCCACATAGTGACCTAGATTAGTTAGAAAAGTTATTAGCATTAACTCTGCCCAGATAGCACACATACATCTGGCCGACATCGGCCAGATGTATGTGTGCTATCTGGGTGATAACAAAGGTAAAGCTATATTTTAATGTTTTTTGGGAATGCACTGGTGTAGCAACAAGTCTGGGACAAAATTACTTTTTAATATAAAGCTTCAACTAATTCGGTATACTTGGAGAGCAACTTGAATCTTTACTGGGATGATAAACGCATCAATTTTTTCCACAATACGGTTAAAAGCTCATGAACCAACCCCATCTCACTCTGAAGATTCTAAAATCACTTGGGCAGTGACTTGTGGCGTCAGACACTGCTGAAAAAGCCGTCCTTAAACGTTGGCATGATACACGGCTGGTTTCCGTTACAGTTTAATTGCGCTCGGTGGCATCAGGGGGAAACGCAGCAGGACACGAACAAAAGTTAAGGCAACGAAAATCTGAGTAGGGCCAGTGGTAGGGGTGGTGGATGGATCCAACAAACACTGACCTTCACCTGGGAGAGCAGTGTTCGCATCCCATAAGATTATAAAGCCAAGCCCAGTTCTTTTTTCCTAAACCTAACCAAATGTTTTTGTTTCCGTAACCCAACCACATGCATTTGTTGCTGAAGGCAAAAAAACATCACTTCACGGTGTTTTACCAACGTATTGCGTTTATTTTGAAAGAGACTGTATGTAAATTTCCTGTGAAAACAAAAGTATATTTTGAAAGAAGACAATGCATCAACCCAGAGCATCAACAACCAACGCACCCAGGGTACTTTCACGTCATATCTGTACAAGGAAAGTCCATGACCAAAACATCGATATGTGACGAGGTCAGAGTGAGAATGTGTTGCATGAACATACCAAAGTCAGAAGAATGACTGGGGACCATCAGAGGAGCAGCATGCAGCATACATCATATTACAGATATCCAAAAGTAAAAAGAAAACTCAGTCTTTTTATTTTCTCTTTCAAACACCTCCAACAGGCACTGGTGACTGGTCGGGGTTCCTGAGCGGTGCAGTCATGGGCAGGCCGGAGGGGTTGGCCAGGCCACCTCTGGTGTTAGCTATGGCGCTCCTGGCTCTCTCTCTCGTCTCCACGGGGGTCTCCAGCCTCCCACAGCCGCTGCCAAGAGTCTTCCTCTCCTTTGAAGGTAAGAAGAAATAACAAGCATGCACCCCTGAATGTAATCCAGCATCTTGGAACTTTCTCTGCAGTTGTAATGAGGTTGCAATGATGCCATGTGTGTTAGGGCGCTAATGCTGAACAAATGGTTGATAATGAAAGTATCGCTCAGGGCTATATTATACGGCTTACCTAGACTTTGCAGAACTTGTGCAACTATGCTGTTGTTTTGTATCAGATTAATCTGTTGTCCAGCAAAAAGTCAGACCTCGGCAGGAGGTGGCACAGCTTGTCAGACCTACCATGAATCTGTTCCTAGTTAAACTTTAATCACACCCCTTCAGACTGCAGGCCTGTTGGCACTGTGGCTGCCTCTGGTTTTGATTCTCTTGTTTTATTTAATTTCTGTGACATAGATTATTTTATGAATTTTTGATGCTCTGTTGAAATAAGAGTGTAGTGTAGGGCTTGACCGGTTTGGGTGTGAGTCGCTGTAGATGAGCTGTCTGATCACTCATGCCCCTGTGCTGTGAGCGGTGCAGTAATCTTTTCGCAGTGGCTGGATAGTGTGCAGGGGCTGAGGGAGATGTTTGATCACCTTTCACTACCTCTCGCTGTGGATTAGGCAGCACAGAGCAGCTGAGGCTGTCCGTCAGCACGGCCTCTGCTCTCAGTTAATAAAGCCTTATAGTGCAAGGCTAAACCAGGTGTAGTTTTCTTTCTCTCTCAGACTAAATGCTTGTGCCATGTCTTTTTTTCCAGTTTGGTCTCATTCTTTCCTTTTATCTTTCACTTTAATTCCTTCTGTCTTTTTCTTACCTTTTGTGGCTTCTGGTTCTCTGTTATTGTTTCATTCTAAATATCTTAACCAGCCTGCAGACTGTTTCTGCTCTGCATATTGTCTTAGTTGTTAAATATGGCAGTCAGGTTGGGAAAAAAAGCCACAATGACTGAATACAGAGGGGAAAAACAATGAAATGGCCCAAAAAAATGTTGGCATTCTACATTTCTACAAACCATGGATAAGTTACATTTAAATACTATTATGTTGCAGATACATTGAAACTTTACATTTCAACAATTCTGTGGTTAACGTGTGGTTAGGTTTAGGCTCAAAAACCACTTGTATAGGGTAAGGAAAAGATCATGATTTAAAATACCTGGTTTTGAGGGCACAGTCCTCAGTGGAAAAGCAGCAATGTCTTGGTAAAAAAAAATCGCTTTTGGTGCCACTGTCTCGACAAGGAACTCCCAATGTCCTAGTAAAAAACACATTTTTTTTGTCATACTATCCCTATAGTGAAAGAGTAATAGGTTGCGATAAAACACCCACATTTTGATTGGTGTCTAAAAAGCTGCTGAAAATGCAACGACTTGATAAAAAAACAAAAACAGAAAACATTTGGTGCCACTATCTTAACAGGAAACCCAGCAATGTCTCAGTAATAAACAACTGCTTTTTTGTGATATTATCCCCAATTAAAAAACAGTGATGGGTCATTAAAATAAGCCACGTTTTGGGTCTGAAAAGCTGCTGGAAAAACAGTGACAGGTTCCTAATAAACACCCACATTTGCTGTCTAAAAAATGCAGGAAATGCAGCAATGACTCCTTAAAAAGCAACTGTCTCAACAGTTTGTTAAAAAAAATCCCATGTTCGGAGGGTTAAAAGCCGTTTGAAAGAGAGTCACAGGATCACAATAAACACCACATTAGGTGCATAAAGAGCCACTGAAAAGGCAGCAATGACTTGCAAAAGAACAATCCTTTTGGGTTCCACAGTCCCCGCTGGATAAACACAGACAGTTTGTTAAAATAAATCCATATTTGAAGGCTGGAAATCTGCTAGAAATGCAGCAATGACTTGCTAAAAAACAATTGCTTTTGGTGCCACTGTCCCCGCTGGAAAAAAGCCATAGTTAGCAATAAACACCTATGTTTGGTGCATGAAAGGCTGCTGGAAATGCAACAATGACTTGCTAAAAAACAATATCTTTTGGCACCACTATCCCCGCTGCAAAAAACAGCGACGGGTCATCAAAATAAACCTATGTTTGGAGCCTGAAAAGTTGCTAGAAAGAGAACCACAGGGTCACAATAAACACTAAGTCTGGTGCACAAAAAGCTGCTGGAAATGCAGCAATGACTTGCTAAAAAAAAAAACTGCTTTTGGTTTCCCTGCTAAAAAAAAAAAGCAAAGGGTCGTTAAAATACACTGTCATTTGGGTGCTGAAAAGCCGCCGGACAAACAGTGACAGGTCCCTTAAAAACACTCACATTTGATGTCTTAAAAGCTGCTGTAAATGCAGCAATAACTTGCTAAAAACAATCACTTTTGATGCCACTTTGTCTGCTGGGAAAAATGCTGTGGGTAGAAATAAACACCAACATTTGGTGCATAAAAGGCTGCTGTAAATGCAGAAATGACTGGTTTGGTTATTTGTTAGTCCCCAACAGTGCTCTGCAGCTTGTTGATGTTATGTCATACACCATCCCTTCAACCCCCAGATGACAAAGTTAGCTGATACAAATATCATTTTAGAAATGTTGATAAGATACATATAAAATGTACAAATGTAACTTATTTATTTTTCCTCTAGCGACTGGGCTGTGAAAGAAAGATCCCTATCTTTGGTTTTGACCACTCAAATCACACTGTTCACTCACTCCTTGCACCTCCAGTGTTTCCAAACAGCCAGCTTAAAAGGTCAGAGGTGGTCGCGCTGAAAATGAGCCAATCCCTGTAATCCTGGAAACGCTCGATTCCCTTTCAGAGTGCTGATTAGATTTGATTTGTGGTCGTCACTGTAGTTGTGTTCACCGCGGGGAGGACCATAAATGGAGAGTTTTACTTTGCAGCGCACTAATTCTTTAAGAGGCTCTGGACTTTATTCCTAACGAATGTTTATCCGTATGATGAGGCGAATGTGTGTGTTTCGCTGTGTTACTATGACCCTGGGATACATTGAGGTGGATTTATGAGGAAAGAGGAGGATGTTTGTTCAAAGCTAAGCGGCAAACTTGAAGGTGTGAATTTACATTCCAGCTTTGATTGAGCATCTGAGCCTAAAACACCAGGGCGCAACGAGTAGATGCACCTTTTGTTTTTGAGTGAGAAATTATTCTGAGCTAAGGAGGGGGAGGTTAAACTCCCTCATGGCTGCAGGGGAAAGTTCGGCAGGGGTGAGCACCAGATGTAGGGAGACTCTTAGGACCCAAGGTGGAGGCTCATTTCTCCCATAAACACTGGAAGCCCTTACTGAGGGAAGAATTTAAGGAGTTTGGGCTCCTTCCAAAGCAGCCAGAAAGATGAATGAAGAGTTATAGAAGACTGGAAGAGTGGTGTCTCAAAGGGGAAGGAGGTGCAGGTGGTTTGGCACCTGCTGGGTGGCCAAAAGGTTAGTCTCTTAGTCTGGATTCTCCCAGATGTGAAGACCTGTTAATTATTAAAAGCTGGAACTAACTGAATCAAGAAAATAAACCAGCGAGTGAGACGTTCAGGTCGTGCATAGATCTGGACGCTTGAACATCCTCCCCCACTTTTTACTCCTCATATCACTGCTGAAATCCAATCCAGGGGTAAGGCAGGTTCACGGGACTCACGGCGCAGCCTCGCGTCCTGCAGAGAAGTTGCTGTCTCTGACATTCCTCTCTCCCTCGCTCTGCTTACTCTTGTGCTCCTCAGGCGAACGCAGCCAGACCACAATTAAAACCGCATAATAAACAGTGAAAAATGCAGCTAACCCAAATAATAAACCCTCCAGCGGTGCCTTTCTCTTCCGTGCCTCAGATAATAAACACAGGCCCCCTTCCATACAGCAAAACTATTTAGGGATACCCAGTGTGATAAAAGATGCAGTAATTACTCCTCTACATTTGCTTTAAATATCTCCAGGCCTCTCACTGTTTATTTTGGCCCTTTTCATGGCACCTTTTCATGTATTTGCTGTCAGAATGAGGCTGAAATGCAAACAGTGTACTGATCAGGAAGAGAAAGTTTGACTGCAACTGTGCACAGAAATATAAAATAAACCTTTGATCAATGTCTGCAGCAGATTTTCAAGGGGTTTTTTTAGGATTATTTTACGTCCACATCTGACAAAAACAATCTTGAAAACCTAGACCGATGTCACAGCCCAAAGTTGTCAAATGTCGCAGCTTTGTCAGCGATTCCGGCATCGGACACCGACACCAAAACCCCACTTTTGTAGTGGTATGATACGCCACTGGGCAGCGTCAGTTTGTAATGCAGCCAGATTTAATCCTTGGCGGCATTATGATACACCGCCGGTTGGCTGGAGGGCACCTGTTGCGGCAGTATGATACATGGTGACGTCAGTTCATTATATAGCCGGACAGCACCTGTTGCGGCGGTATGATACACCACAGGATGGCGTCAATTTGGAACACTGCCGGTAACGACGTAATGTAAGGAGCAGGAAAGTTCATAGGGGTGAAGGATGGGTCCAATCAACCCCGGACTTTCACCCAGGAGCCCGTTGTTCACTGTCCATATGAATGCAGGGCCAAACCTAAAACGTGCTTTTGTTAATGTCCCAGCATTGGTTGCGGCATCCTGGGACATCAACAGCAGACGCAGAAGCATACCTAGCATGTAATATGTAGACATGTTAGTCCTCCGACAAAGCGACGATATGTGACAACCTGAGATGAGAACTCAAATGCATGTAGTCTATCCTAAACTACATTGGAGAATTGACTTTCATTTGGTGGTGCTTCTGCTGCTTTGTTCGACCAACAAGCTAACGTTAGTCTATGGCAACTGTATTTTGTAAAGACAGCAAATAACTTCACTTTTTATGCACAATTTTTCCATCCATTGTTTCAAATCCACATTACTCCTCAGATGGTTAAGTGTCAAGATCATCTGCTCAGCACAGCTCGTATGTTTTCCCTCAATCGTTTTGGCAAAAACAACAATAGTTTAATTTACTGACAACTGGGTAGAGAAGGAATTTAGGGAAAGTCTCCACTTGAGAACAAGTCTGTTGCACTTGCATGAACTGGCTGGATAATGAATTAATCATCCAAATGTGTCTGCAGCACGGACGGCACAAAACTTTTTTTAAATTTCTTTTGCAAGATTGCAGTGCTTGTGTTGATCGAGGACCATTACTGCCATGTTGACCCTTGATAATATGTTATTACTGATACAGGACCATCTCTGACATGTTGATCCTGGGTAGTGCTGCTTATGTTGTTCAGGACCATCACTGCTATGTTGATGTCAGCATAAATTATCCAGAATCAGCGTGACGATGATGATGGTCCTGGATAAACCTAACCAGAGCTATCTAGAATCAACATGGAAAAAAGGAGGGGAAATGTGTTACGTGCAGGAATTTGCGACTGAAAAATTATATTATCCTTCTTCATTGCTTAGCTTATTTGTTAGCATAGCCGACCTAGTTAGCAAGCTATCTCACTATCCCTGCAGTAGCTGACAAGGTTTTTGTGCAGTGTTACTGTTATTGTTCAATTTTACTAACTTCAATTTGGAAAGCTAGCTTAGCTTCAAGGACTTTTGAAAGAATCACAGGAGCAGCACACTTGTGATTGGGTGATTGCATTGTCCAGGAACGCAATATGGGATGTTGATCCAGGAGCATGTCCCACTTGGCAAAATCACTTTGTACCAGGCACTACCTTTCAGCGACCGACATCCTCACACCAGCAGTAACCACTGTGTGAGATCAGTGCAGAGCGGCGTCAATTAGCTAGCCGTTGAGTACAGACATGGGACTCACATGCCTAGCTAGGGCGTCTATCACAACAACAAACAGAGAAGTTCGGATTATAACACACACAGAGGTAGCGTTATTTCATTCTCTGGTCAGGACGCAGTTACTCCACTTGACATAGCAAACAGTGGTTTGCTGCTATATTAATGTTCTGATATCATACAGAGCTCCTTTAACACTCAGATTGCTTTCATTTGCTGTAAACTGTAAGAAGAGTATTGCTCAACAGGCGCTGATACTGAGAGGCACGCTTAATAAGTTGCTTATTGGTTTTGCTACTGTATCAGAGGTTGGCTTTGCCGTTGCCAAAATGCCATTCCAGGAATGGTGGGATCAAAAATTCAGCCTCATTCATCCTTGGAGTTGGCAGTTGTGGCAGTGGTCTGTGTTTATGATCAGGATCATTTAACCTCATCAGCGGTCTCACCCTGTTCTGGCAACACTCCAGCATTCAATACAGTATTAACTCAGAAACACATACAGTATGAATGTCAAACCATGAGGGATGTTTATTTGAAAGTTAGCGGGCCTGTGCATGCTTTCCTGTGGATGATGTAAATTTTGCACACACGTCTGGCCGAGAGCCGTGCTGAGACTTCGGAGAGATTGATTAAGATGATGTCTGTAGTTTAATGAGCGCTCCCTCACACTGGTATGAGCCACATGGGCCTCATTCACGGCCTGAACAGAACCAGGCATGGAGATCAGGAACCAGGCCTCAGGGAGCGGATACACCGGATCCCTCCGCCTCCACAGATTACTCCTCACTTTTATCATGCCTCATTACTACCTCCACTCACCCGCCATTATTCATAGAGCAATCACGCTGCTCATGTAGGTGGATGTCCGTCTGTTGAGGATGTTTACTTGGTGGTGAGGGTTTGCAGAAGTGTCGCTCTGTTGGAGAAAGAGTGTATGTTTGTCTGTGGTGAGTGCGTGGATGTGCATTCCTTGGACTTTATTGCATTTCAGTGGTAAAAAGCTTTTTCCTGAATCATTGTGAAAACTATGTGGTTTTCCGGAAATGCAAGTTATGAAAGGAAATCTACAAGATATTTTGGATGCTTCAAATACTTGAAGCCCAAACAAACCAGGACTATTTTAAGGCTTTCATCAATAGGTACAGTACTTTTCTGAATTCTTTTCTGACTGGGTCGTCTAACTGATACTACATTCACACTTTTGTGAAGTAATGTCTCAGATTTAAAGGGATCAATCACCTCAAAATCATAGAAACATCTTTCTCCTCTTACCTATAGTGCTATGTATCAATCTACATTGTTTTGGTTTGAGTTGCCAATTGTTGGAGATGTCGACTATAGAGATGTCTGCCTTCTTGCCAGTATAATGTAACTAGATGACACTCAGCTTATGGTGTTTAAAGTGCCTAAAAAATCCATTTGGAAAACTCAACAGCAATGTCTCTTTCCAGAAATCATGACCTGGTTACTCAAGATAATCCACAGACCTTGATGCAGTTTCATGTAGGAACTATTTTCTCTCTACTGAACCACACCTGCCAGCTGTATTACCACGCAGAAGGAAGAGTGCATCTACTCATGAACAAGAGACATTGCAAAATTTTAACATTAATGGCATCCTCCTCGGCTAAACTCTAGGGCTGTACCCAAATATTCAGATATTTGAATATTCGTTTCTTTGGGTAGGTATTCGTTATGAAAATTTGGTATTCGATATTCGTTTTTTTATTTACTTTTTTTTTTTTTAAATTATCTTTATTTTTTTAACATATTTTTTGGTGCTAAATGTAGTCTATTTGTTGTTGGTAAATGTAGGTTATCAATAAAAATCAGAATTTTTAAATTGCATTGTTAAAAATGTGAAAATATAGTATCGCCTACCAACTGAGCTTGTGCACGGCACGCTTGTTTCCCCCGTTTTGTACAATAAATTATTGTTTAAAGTTTCAACAAGTTTCTTTTGGAGTGCGTGACACAAGTGTGTTTTGAAAACGGCCGCGGACTGTCACCTGCTCAACGCATCAGTACCTTCGGATGCCATGACAGTAATAGATTATAGATTAATCGATTATAATAATAATGTCAAAATATCATTTACAGACCGATTTAACAGACGATCACTGCTGCCCGACCCGCAGGTCCATTTGCGGGGCCCGTGGGTTATGGGTCGACCCGCGCATCACTACTCAGCTCAGTCTATAAGGCTGTACACAACAGTAGACATTATATTCTATTCAGGCCGGCAGAACCAGCAGCGCATCGGC
>NC_065528.1:25377706-25467109 GCF_006386435.1 Epinephelus moara | reverse complement strand
GAGGAAACGTTCTGGTTGTTTCCTGTGGTACATTTCAAGTTGGTTTTATGTTTTGATGCCTTGTCAACTACAAAAAGTAATTGGAGCCAGTGGTGTGTAAGAACTGTAAAATCTCATTTACATTTGATAAGTTTGAGGTGTCTGCTTATTGTATTTGTCAACAGTAAAACACAAAAAGGGAGCAAAGACTTACTACAAACTATAAACAGAAATGGTCTGACCAGAAATGGACCCAACAGCGCCCCCATGAAAAAGTCCTCACTAAGATGGTACAAAACTTTTTCACAAGGTATTTTTCCTTTGTATGTTTTAAAAATCTGAAGTGGAAACTGGAGTTAGGGGGCCACCTAGTGTTGAAGTGTAAGATCAATTTGTCTCTAAGTATAGCAGAAAGGGTGGTCCTCACTCCCAATGGGAACTGTTCCGGTCCTCACTTTAATGCCTGTACAGGAATGTGTGTGTGTGTGTGTGTGTGTGTGTGTATGGATCTCCCCCAGACTCATGTCCTGAGATGTCCATCTAATTGCCTGAGTTGCAGCATGGACATTTTCTGCAGGAGGGTGAGCTCCAGCTTGCACCGCCTTGGGGGCTGACGGCTTGTGAGATGTTTGACAGCTCCTCTGTCAGTCTGTCTTTCTCTGCCCGTCTCTCTGTGTTTAGCCATTCCTGCGTCTGACCTCGCTCGCCCTGTTGAATGTTTTATTATTCCTCCTTCTAAGCATGTTGAAAGGTAATCAATAGGCATCAATACAAACAGAGACAAGGATAGCCAAGGTCAACTGGAAAATCCTTGGGTGGCAGGCATCACAAAGTAATAACCTATTCTTGTGGAACTATTTATGCAAGCTTGTTTGTCCTTCCTTTGTTGTGTGGTGAATTTTGTACACTTAAGTTATTAAAATGTTCAACAGCTACTCTCATATTGGAGCTTTTCCATCGGCTGAGCAGTGCTTAAGGTTTTATAGGTAAAAAAAAAAGGCACGCACCATTTTTGGATTAAGGCTTAAGACGGATTCCTTCTCCATTACTGGAAATATTGTTTGACGTGAATGGATTTCTTCTGTAAGCACCTGGATCAAAAGAATATGTAAACAAGCTTTTCCCGGAGTCGACAGCCAACTGCAAAAAAAATCAACAGGTGCATTTATCATTGTTGCCCTCACAGCAAACCTTTACCTTCACTCAACACTACAGAAACAACCCCCTCGACCTCGGCGACATCGTGTCACTGAGGAAATATGGCTTTCTCAAACTGACACAGCTTCAGCCTTGAAGAGCAGCAGAGACCGGAGTCCCACCTGGGTGAGCTTTTTTCCCTTTGGCCGTCCTCCATGACTAGTAAACACATCAACTCTGAGAATCCTCTGACCCGTATCTCCTGCAAGCCTCCCCTCGCTCTGAGAGTCTCAGCAACGAGAGCCTCCCAGACAGTAAAATCATAGAGATTTACTGTCCGCTTGAGGTGAGCAGTAACTAGAGGCTCCTGGTGTGGGCGGGTGAGAGGTCGTGGCGTAGAAGTGGTACATGTTGGTTCTGTGCGAAGCAGTGGCCGCCGGTGACATGTGAAGGGGAGGCCAGGTGCTAATTGGAGCAGTGGGAACGCAAACTAGCCGGCGGGGGCAGCGTGATAGACAGGTTGTCATCTCAAGTTTCGGCTCCTACGGGGAATATTAGCCAACACTGTAGCAGGTCAGCCGTGCAACGAAACCAGCAGTTGACATTGGTGCCGGATAACATCACTCCGCACAAACACACACACACTTAGCCGAGGGAGAAAATACACTCCAGGCTCACATGTCATATTTAGATGCAGCGTCTGCTTTGGGATGCCGGCGTGAGAGGAGGCATACATAAGAGCTCAGGCATTCCGTCCAGCCATATGATTCCCATTACAAATGTCTGGTTATAGATAATTGGTGACAGACAACAATCGGAAAATTAATGAGACGTAGTTGATATAAAGCCGAGGCTGGCTTCTGTCCACGACAGTTGCAGAACAGTAAGTTTACGCATGCTGTTTGCATTTTGAGTGCTGAGCACAGCCTGCCTGAGAATGTGGAGTATGTCTGTTGGACAGACAATCGGACGACTCTGTCAGCCAGGCGTCCTGGGTGGTCTCAAAGCACTGGAACGACACCTTAACTTCCCCTCTGCCATATGTATACACCACCAGTCATTACTGTATACCACTAGGCTGGTCCCTGAGGAGAATGGATGGCCGTCTCTTTCGGGCAACGGCCATTACTTATCTCTAGAGGAGGCCTGCCAGTTGCCAGGATAAAGTCTCTCGCTGGTGCAGTATGTGTGAGTGGGCCGGCTCTGTGTTAGGTAAGTGCAGCCATCCAGAACTGAACCAGAAGGGCTCTTGTCCGGACAAAGAGCAATGGTATTTGGCACAAGGTTTGAAGTCAGACCTCTGTGATGAAACCCACTCCATCTTGTGAGGAGAGATGAATTGCGAGGGGGCGGTGCAGGCTCCCGCTTCAATATTTATCAAGATGGGTTATTGGGGTCCTCCCAGCGGCTGCCCCTGACAACCACAGAGCAGGTTCTCCTCCAACTGAAAGGAAAGCAAGCCTCATTAGCATGGAGTTAATTTATTCATGCTGGCCTTTCAGGTACAAAGCCAATTGATGAGGGCTGCATTTGCATGGGAGACACCAAGGGTTGATTTGTAATTGGTCCACTGTCCAACCCTGAAGTGTTAATTAGGAGCAGGGACCTTTTGGCTTGCACTCAGACATTGGTGTTAATCAAAAAACCCAACACTCCAGTCAATTTGTTTAAAGCTGCTCATCCCTGCTTCACACGGGCCAAGCTAATGTCCTGACAAAATAAAACCATGTTGTTGCTCCAGGCTGATTTTATCACCTTTTTATGTCGACGGAGGATTCACATGTGGTGAATCTAATAAAATGCAGCTGTGTTTTTCAGTCTTATTTATTTATTTTATTTGACCTTTATTTAACCAGAAATACCTCTTGAGATTAAACATCTCTTTTTAGGAGTGTCCTGGTCATGACAGGCAGCAACGTAAGTTACAGACAGACAACATGGAACAAAAATAAAGAGTAAAAAATATAATCTAAGATAAGCAATATAAAGCACAAAATAAGATTACCTAAAAAGAACATTTTGTTTTTCAGGCATGATTCTGATTAACGAAGCATCCAAAAACATTCCTGATGAATTGAAATCATACGGTTTAACAACATTAAAACAATCTCTAAAGATCCATTTACAAACTCTCACACAACTCGTGCAGTATAATCCAAGTCTCATTTATCCAGTCGTATGCTTTTACTTTCCCAACAGATAGCCCTTTCCAACAGGGAACAGTTGCCATACCATTGTTTCAATGGTGCAAAACTACCAACCTCTATTAATCTGAAAATGTCCCATGGCCCATTTCTCCAACAGTCCGACATCCATAGTCCATAATCCTGGGACCTGCTGGCCTAGTCGCCGATCCTGGATGTTTTCTACCGACCCTTTACGGTATTTCCCAGCAGCATAGCCTTTCTCAGTGGTGTTTGACCCACCAACCGCGGGTGTATTTCAGTAATCTATCCCTACTTTTCCAGCAGCTTTTGTGCCCCCAAACATTAATTCTTAACCATAACAAAGTGTTTTTTGTGCCTAAATCTAACCGCAAATGTAACGTATCCGTGAAATATACGAAATATACAATGCTAACATTCCTTTGGCGATGAAGTTGTCTAACCACAAGGAGTCTTTATTTTCAGAGAAACGGGACATGGGAGCAATGACGTTTATTTTCAAGATAATGGGCTGTCAGGGGAATGGGCTTTTTCTGTCTAACAGGACATTTGTTGCTGCCCATCATTCCGACAGTCCAAAACCGAAGCCCCATTTGTCCAACAAATGTCCTATTAGACAGAAAAAGCCCATTCCTCTAAATGGGGCTTCGGTTTTGGGCTGTCGGAACCATGGGCTGTCCCTGAGTAAGTGAACAGAGGGTGAAACTTCTTTTATGCTCTGTTCAAAGCCAGACTCTATTGACAAAATCAGCAATTTTACCTTGCTGAACACGTGAGTCTACAGCCATTTTGATCATTTACTGTTACTTTGTGACTTTGTTTTTTTTAAAGGGATAGTTCGGATTCACCAGAGTCACCCAATAAGAAAGACTAAGTAACTGACTGAGGCAGCGGTAGACCAGCAGCTCCCGTGTTCAGTGAGGTAAAATTACCGTTTTTGTCAATGGAGTCTGGCTTTGAAGAGCATAGACATGTTTCACTTTGAATTCAGTTCTCTGTCAGAAAGGCCAGTCTGTTTGGGAAGTACTAAGCACATAATTAGATGAATGAGACTTGGATTATTCGGCAGGAGTTGTGTGAGAGTCTGTCAACAAATGCTTTGATATAGTTTTGCTGTTGTTAAACGTGGCTGCCTACCACTTGAATTCATCAAGGATTTTCTCAGTTTTTGTACTCTTTCACCAGAGACATGCAAGAATAACATTTCTTTACAAATTCAATGTAACACAGGATGAGTAACTGATAAACAAATGGTCAAATGGGGGGGTGAAGTATTCAGTCAACCACTTTCCTCCAACCACACTTCCTTACAATATAAACCACGATGCCACACTGTTTCCTCTGGTGTTCTTCCACCTCTTGTTATCTCAATCAAATCAGAAGAAGAGCCAAAGGCTGTTGATGTGACACCAGCTCAGTCAGTTGGCACCGGCTCCTCAAACCTCAGTCCTGGGCGGTCCAGAACTACAGTTGCCTCTCTCATGAAGATCCCACATACTTTCCAGTGACAGTGAATCTCTCATTTTTACGATGCTGCTTTACAACAAACCGTTCCTTGTATGGACATCCCAAACCAGAACCATGGATGCGTTGTTTACCGCTGGAGGCATTGTCGTAAAACTCGGCCTTTGAAATAGTTTGCATGATCAGATAACTGTCAGTCTGTCAGAAAGTCTTATGGGATGAAAACCTGAGTGAGGCTTCCTTGCGGTTGTTGCCTTTCCTCTCTTTGTTGTACGGTATAATCACGACAGAAAAAAAGCAGAGAATCAGCTAAGTGAGCACAACAATCTCCTCTGCACTCGAACTGCTGCCACACAAACAGGGGCACAATAACAGGCCCTTTTCTGTTGCCCACACTTTTTTCTATTTCTACTTGGTTTTTCACCACAATTACATAAAAGAGGATGTTTTTTTGTTTCTTTTTTTCCTGCGAGACTGTGAGTCTCTGTGGCTTGTTGCCTCTCTGGGTTGTTACCCTGGAGCTGGTGCCCATGAACAATCAATTCCCCTGCAGTTTACAGAAGGCTGAATTACCCGCCACAATGATCACAACATGTATTTTCCTCAGATATCTTTTCTCCAAGGCCGTGGTGACAGCACAAACAAAAAGCAAGGCCTGCTGTCGTGAACCAAAGGGCTGCATTTAATTTTGAAACTCCAAAGAGGATGTCAGTCTGCGATCAACTGACATTGCACACATGTTTGAAAATGAATGTGCATTAGTCTGGCCCTTCTGCAGCTCTGACTGGGATCAATTACCTAATCATTTAGTCCATTAAATGTCAAAAGACAGACGACTGGATGTGCTTTTGTCTGACCAACAATCCAAAACCCAACAATATAATCTAATCTGAATTTTCAACCCAACATGAAGAATGGAAATTTGAACATGTACAGTTCCCTTACAACTGAGGAAACTCCATCCGCTGAAGAAGGTCATGTAATATGATTAAAAGATCCAGAACAGTTAATGGATCTTGTGGTGACATTGTCTTAGATGTGAGCCCATTCTCATTCCGCAGTCATCGAAATCTGGCACTTGGGCAGTCGGCATAAGAAACCATGAAAAAAGGCGTCCTTTAAAGTCAGCATGATTCGTGGCTGGTTTCCGTTATAGTTTAAGGGGGTGTCAATAGGAGATGCAGCGATTCAAGGACGAAAGTTAAGGCGACGTTTCACTTTTTTTATGTGTAAATTGAAAATGGGCAAAAAAAAAAAAAAAAAAAAAGTCTCACTCCAAAGTCGTCGAAATCCGGCGCTTGGGCAGTGACTTGCCGCGTCAGACGAAAAAAGCTGTCCTTTAACGTCAGCATGATACGCAGCCGGTCGCCGTTATAGTTTAATGGCACTTAGCGGCATCAGGGGGGAAAGCAGCAAGACAAGAACGAAAGTTAAGGTGGCGAAAGTCCGAGTAGGTTGGGTGGGGGTGGTGGTGGATGGGTCCAACAAACATCGAATTTCACCCAGCAGAGCAGTGTTTGGTGTTGGGTGTTGCCTAAACCCAATGATGTGCATTAGTTGTGGAAGGGAAAAAAAACCTCAATTTGTTTTGTTGTACCGACTTAGTGCTTTTATTTTGAAAGAGCCTGTATGTAAACGGTAAATTTCCAGTGAAAACAGAAGTTTATTTTGAAAGAAGACAATGCAACAACCGACGCACCCAGGGTACCTTTGACGTTGTATCTGGACATGGAAAGTCCATGACCAAATGTAGATACGTGTCGGAGTGAGAATGTGTTGAAAAAACAGAAAGATGGAGATGCACCCAGTAATATAAAATAAAGAAAATGAGCAACTCCTGATATCTGCAAAGCTGAAAACGGAGCACATTTTTGCTTGACTTACATGGGCAGTCTACCAATTTTACCCCAAAATGTCAGTTGAGTCAATAAAAATAGTTGAATAATGTCTTCTGTATCCCCAAAGGAAGCTCTCTAAATACAGAAAATGATCCTGGTGATGTCATCAGGGTTGGATTGGGGCTTGAGACTTCAAATCTGAAACCAAAAGTATTTTTACCCATACTTGGTGTTAAAAGTTGGGATATCTCGGCCACTGCTGGCTTGATTTTCTCCAACTTTATGACAGTGCAACACTCAATTGAATAAGTATCTCTTCAATTCATTAATCAGTTATTAATATTGATTTTCTTTTAATAATTTAATCAATTTATCAGCTGATTGCTTCTGGAAAGCTTCCTGGTTCCTTTTATCCATTTGAATTACAGTCCATCCTCCAGCATGTGAGGAAGAAATTTATCCTCTAATAGGATCTCCTCTGCAGCACGGAAAGCAACCTGCTGTTTAATATTGAATGACCGCTGTCGTTTTTTTAGCCCAACAAAAGGCTTTTGTGCTGCTACCGCTTGACCACTTCACACACACAAAAAAACACATCAAAGAGAGAAAAAGTCTCGGCTCTCCAGTTGCCACCTTGCCCTTTCCGCTAACCCCAGCGTCTATCGCATGGATTAGGGTGTATTGTATCACCACTGGTCTGCCGTCCAACCAATGGGGCGCTATGGGTCAAAGCTCAAAGTCAAAGGCAGGACACTGGGGACTGCTGTGAGGTCCGCAGGGAGTTGTTGGGCCCACCTGCCCACATACATAATAGAAAACCCACCAACTGTCATTGCTCAGACCCTGCTACCTCTCTCTCTTTTCAGTTTCTTTCCCTCCACCTGCAACAAGCACGGCAGCAAGACAGACAAAACATTTCATCACTCACATTACCTCAGCTTCTCTCAATCCTACGATCAAGTCAAGCCCCACCTTTATATCTTTGCACGAAATATCGTCTCTTAAACTGCAAATCCTTTTCCTTTTTGCAAAGCACGACAGGTCTATTATTCTTAAACATATTGTTCTGTCCTTCAGCATCCACAAAATGTTTAAAGGAACATTTCACCCCCCAAATGATCATTTCTCACTCTACAATCTGAATGTGGCAGCAGAAATCCAGACTCATCAGACCAGGCAACGTTTCTCCAATCTTCTATTGTCCAGTTTTGGTGAGCCTGTGTGAACTGTAGCCTCAGTTTCCTGTTGTTAGCTGACAGGAGTGGCACCTGGTGTGGTCTTCTGCTGCTGTAGCCCATCTGCTTCAAGGTTGGACGTGTTGTTGCTTCAGAGATGGTCTTCTGCAGACCTTGGTTGTAACCAGTGGTTATTTGAGTTACTGTTGCCTTTCTATCATCTTGAACCAGTCTGGCCATTCTCCTCTGACCTCTGGCATCAACAAGGCATTTTGGCTCACTCACTGGATATTTTCTCTTTTTCGGACCATCCTCTGTAAACCCTAGAGATGGTTGTATGTGAAAATGCTACAGCCCGTCTGGCACCAACAACCATGCCACGTTCAAAGTCACTTAAATCACCTTTCTTCCTCATTCTGATGCTCAATTTGAACTTCAGCAGGTCATCTTGACCATGTCTACATGCCTGAATGCATTGAATGAAGGCCTTTTTCAGTCAACCTGGCACAGGGAAGGTTGTTAAAGTGGTCAGGGAAGGGCTGCCCTGACTGCAATATCTCAGCCCTTCTAGCTCTACATGTGCCGTCACCTCTGACCCAATGGGCATGTGAAGGTGGACCCCTGTCCTTCCACTTAAGGAGAATTCGTCAGCGGCCCAGAAGGGACGGAAAAGCCATGAAGTTTGATTGGCTACTTGAAAGAGACAAGCCTTCTGGAGCTACTCCAAACACGGCAGTTACAGGGTTCAGTGGTATATACGACCATACATCTGTGAAAGAGTTTCAGATATCGATGACCAAAATGGGGCAATCGAACGACAGGAGAAAAACATGTGGTATGGGGTGTACCGCTTCCTAGTTTTAATCCAGTGTCCCTGTGTTAATTAGTGGTTTGTCTTTTGTTATATGCCAAATATATATCAAAAGCACAGTATCTGAGAATCTTTACATCTTTTCCCCCTCTGTAAAACCAGGTACAGTGGTTTTAAATGTTTGCTGACTCATGCTGCACTCGGGCATTTACAAAAGTTCATCCAGTCAAATGAGACTTTGGGCGACTAACTGGCCACACTGGTCATATAAAACCACACTGCACCATTTGTGGGTTTTAGTAGCTGACAGAGCAACATGGAGAGAAATGGGAAAAGTGTGTGTGTTTGGATATTAGTGAGCAAAACCTTTATTTTCATTTTCAAAATAATGTGGCAGGGGTCTAATTAATCCATCTCTACCTTGTCCTTCTTGAGTGAGGAAGGTGTGTGGAGCCGACGGTCAGCTGTAGCTTCATATCATGCTAAACTTTAAGCTGGCCCTCTCTTTAGTGCTCCAATCGAATGCAAAGGATTTGATTTAAATCTCTCTTGTAACTGTGCACCATGCCAATATTCTGTTTTACTGGGAAATGCATCAGTACAAAAGCTAAAAACACTTTAACTTCTGTTTCACTGTGACTCTAAAGAGTTATTTTGGATTTACCAAAGTCACACAATAACACAAACCGCTGTGTTTGGATTCTTGGTTCAACAGTGGCAGAAAAACAACTTCACAAACTCAATGTAACACCAGCTGAGTAATTGATACAAAGATTGTCATTTGGAGGGTGAGTATTGTTTTTCAATCTGCATCCCCAAAACAACACTGCCCACAACAAGCTGCTCGCCTGAGTGATGACGTCCACAAACACTTTTGACACTCTTCCCTCTCGGGGAAGTTGTGTGATTTCAATAATGAGGAATGTTTATAAACTCAAGACTAATGAATTACATGTGGTCCAGCGGCTTTCTTTGTTACAGACACGAAAACAAAAACAATTGTGCTCCGACTTTTGTTTTCCGTTTTGAAATATCGGCATTCCTGACGTCTGATTAGGAAAATGTGTCCGAACTGTGAGGTTGTGGAGCCAGAACACTTGATAAGATGTCACTGATGGAATGAATCTGGACCGAGCACTAGTAGCAGTTTCAGTCCACAAAGACCTCATACGAAGGTTATGAGCTGGCGTTGATTCTGTAAACATACACTCCCACTGCATATATTGAATGACTCTGAAAACCTTGACAATTGTTGCGAGCAGCCCCCCCCCCTCTCCCTGATGGAGCAGGTGCACCATCTGGTAACTTTTGATGTTGGTCTACAGTGCTGCAGCAGTGCACGCATGACTCATATGTTTGTGCGAGATTGAAAGCAGAGCACTGAGAAGATACCAGATCCAGCGGTATGTGGACCCCAGAGGGTTTCGTTTTGTCTCTCAGCGAATAAGCTGGATCCATGTGACACACCCCTGCTGCGCCCCATCACAGCACCGGGCTTAGCTGGCCTTCCACCCTCACGATAAAATGAAAGTCTCCTATTTCCCCCTGCTGAGAAAACAATACAAAGTTCACCATAATATTAAACGGTTATTTCACCCCGCACCACACCCCTCTGAACAATCTGTTCCCCCTGTGGAATGTTCTGGAGGGATGCTGTCAGACACAGAGCTATGGAGACAGGAGTGTACCATAATGCCCCAGTCAATTAACAGTGGAGGGGGGTGGGTTGGGGGGCTGAAAGTCTGGTTGCTGCTTGTGAACTCACCTCACTACTAGCAACCAAGCCCACCATCAGGGGGGTCAAAGGGTACAGATAACCCTGACAATACAAGCTATCTTGTCGGAAAGGGGGCGCTCCATAACGCTCCAAAGTTACGCAAAATTTTGGCAAGGGAAAGAGGAATATTGGCATTTTTGAAAATGTTGTATCTAGATATGTTTGCACACTAGGGTCCCTAAACAGTCTTTAAATTGCATAAATGCATGAGTATGACTGGAAAACTGGGAGTTGACAACTATATACTCACAATAAATGAAGAAGAATTATTTGTTCACTCTTGATTTGATCGTATGATTTAATACCTTGCAGTTATTTCCTCAGTCAGTGTTTGCTTTTACTGTTCTCTAATCATTCATTGGAAGGCTCAGGACACCCACGTGACTACTTCTGCTTTTCAAAATAAAAAAAACAAGGTCTTACCAAGTACAAGTAGACACAAAATACATGTAGAAATATGATAAATTGCATTATATTTGCAGAAAGTATGAAAATGTATAGGGATCCCCCCCACCCCCAAGTGTTTACATTACATGCACTGCTACATGTAGCTACATGCTAACATCAGGGAAACATGTAAACTTGGTTGCAAATGTTGTCAATTTCAGATCACATTCCTGCTGGAACATGTCTGGTTGTGTTTAGAAGCGTTTATTGGTGATTGTTTAACAAGAGAAAGTGCTGCCACACACAGTAATTGCCTAGCCGCAAGTATACTGCTACTTGTAGCCACATGCTAACATCAGGGAAACTGTTCTGAATACTCTGTTTCCAACTGTTTGTTTCCACTTTTAAGACAAGCTGAAGTCAGCTAGTGACAGCTTTCTTTATATGGTTATCTACTCCAGGGATGTTATTGTAAGTGTTTATAGTATGTAGCTCACACAGCTACATGTAGCTATACGGTAGCCTCTGGGAAACATATAAATGCAGTTGCCAATTTTGTTAATGTTTCCCTAATTTCAGATCATATTCTTGCTGAAACATGTCTGCTTGTTGTTAGAAGCTTTGTTGGTGATTGTTTAAGGAGAGAAAGTGCCGCTATACATAGTAGTTTCCCAGCTGCAAGTACACTGCTACATGTAGCTACATGCTAATGTCAGGGAAAACTGAAACCTTGGTTGCTGGTGTTGTTAATTTCTCCCTGACTTTGGATCATATTCTTGCTGGGACATGTTCGGTTGTGAAGATTTGGAAATAGTAGTTTGACAAACAGCTAAGCTAGCTCCATTGTCATGCTTTTCATAGAAAAGGCTCAGTAAGTCAGGTCAGTGGGCAAACTGCTGATAAAATATGCAGCTACAAGCTCAAGAAAAAGCCTGGAAACAGATTGTTTTCATACATTTCCTTTTTGTCAATTTTGTTTTTTGACCTTTTTCCAACTGAGCTAACGATGGCCAAGGTGTTATAGCTACTAACGTCAGCTAGATAGCTAACTTCAACAGATGTCATGACAATTTAAGACAAAAATATTGCTCAAGTGACAGTGACCTACAATGTCATCTATCAGTCATATTGTTAATTAACCATTTAATTAAAATGTCACTCAGCCCCAGTCCCTGTTTACTGCAGAGGGTTGGTCATTTGTGCCCAATAACAGTCTGTCCTACAGCAACTAAGGCTCAGCTGAGCTAACCAATGCCAGAAAACTGCTGCTTTGCATTTTGCAGTTTGAAGAAAGAATGCTTCATAAACGATATATCGTCTTTAACCTCTAGCCTTTCACTTCACCCCATAATAGCCTACATATTTTAAAAGGCCGTGGGGTTTGGCTTCTACCCACTGATGTTTAACTTAACCACTGAACCTGTATAGGCTATAATGTATGATTGTTAAACTCTCGCTCACACCGTCTATTATAAACATCTGTGTGTTTAATGAAAGCTGCCATCTTTAAGCTCCAGAAGAGGGTTTCAATTAAGATTTACCTCCATGTGTAAAAGCGAGGTACAGTATATTGTGGTCTGAAAGGTTTTTCTGAATCACCTCCAAGAATGTATTTCGGGAAGATGTAAAAAATTGATTTTCCTTTTTGGCTGAATTTGGAGGCCTGTGTGTTTTTAATTAGCTGAAAGTGAGTCTTTCACCCTTGGTGGCTCGCGCTCTGGCAGAGCAAAGCGAGTAACATCTTAAACCTCTTCAGTGTTAGGAAAATATTGCCTCTGCATGGAGCGCTCTGTGATGCTGTCTGCGATGATGCTATCTCCGCAGCTTTGAAGCACGAGCCCGATGCAATCTGTCTTTATAGACTTTATTAAACAAACATCTGCTTGACAGGACGCATTCACCTTTAATTTTGATCCTGGCGAGTCAGGTAAAAACAGAGTCGTATTAGCGTGCATGTTCTCCATTAGGCGCCGGATGATGCTCTCACCTCGGATGATACAATGCTCAAAAATACTTGCTTCAAGACACAAACCGTATAGAGCAATTTAGGTGAACACAGAATCGTGGGAAACTCTCCCGTGACTGAAGTGGTTAACTTGTCTTTATTTA
This sequence comes from Epinephelus moara, assembly GCF_006386435.1. Lineage (NCBI taxonomy): Eukaryota > Metazoa > Chordata > Actinopteri > Perciformes > Serranidae > Epinephelus > Epinephelus moara. The sequence continues at coordinate 25,454,267 of NC_065528.1, read as the reverse complement.
AAGTTAAACACTCCAATCTTCACGAGGCGAACACCCCCTTCAACAGCCTGTGATCAGAGCGAGGGGTGCCACAGAAAAAGCCACTTTCCCTCAAGATAAAAGGCCCCAGCCTCAAAAGCGTATGTCACACAATAATGAAAATGTGACTTTAGCCCAAGGCAGAGAGGCATAGCACAGGCAACCTGTTTGTTGATTAGAGGGGGGAACACAAAGAGAGCTGAGACAGGGTCAATGGAGGGGAGGAAATGGAGGGTGTAGATCTACGTTGCCCCCCCACACCCCCTGCTCTCAGCGCAGATTGAAAAAGTGATAAATATGCATGAGTTTGGCTTCGACAGTGAGGGCCTTTGATGGTATGGTGCAGAGTTCTTTATCTCTGGAGCAAATAGGCTGAAAATAACTGTCTGATAATGTTTACTTTGTGTGTGTGTGAACAATATGCGCTTTTAATGAGTAGAAGAGACTCTGCAGGAAGACTTTTTTTACACAATAGCCTATATACTGTATCTCCTCAACATGTCACAGCTTCTCTGTAATAGACTGGATGAAAGTGAAGTGAAATGTGAGGTACCTCTAGTAATAAATCATACTTGTATCAATATCCAAGGCAATTTATTCCATGTGTCTCACCCAGTAATGATAACGTTGGTGACTCACAGTAAATCAGATAATTATTTCTATTACTTCAGAGTCATCTGCTCTTATCTCAAGGCACGGGAAGAATTTTGTGTTATTAAGTACTAAAGCACATATAAGTGCACACACACTAAATGCAGCCTGGAGACATAATTAAAGTGGACTTATTATGCTTTTCTGTATATTCTGTCATATATATAATGTTACAGTGACAGATGTTCATGTTAAACGCAGCCAAAGTTTCACGTAATGAGGTAAATGTTTGTAAAAGTAATCCCTGTGAGCAAAAACCTCAGGCTTCAGCCCACTCCGAATACTCTGTTTCCAGCTGTTTGTACTTTGAAGACAGGCTGATGTCAGCTAATAACAGATTTCTTTATATGGTCATCTGCTCCAGGCATGCAACAGCAAGTGTTTACATTATGTAGCCAACACTGCTACATGTAGCTACACGCTAACCTCTTCATTTCTCCCCAATTTCAGATCATATTCCTGCTGGAACATGTCAGGTGGTTGTTAGAAGCTTGTGTTGGTGAAGTGCTGCTATATATAGTAATTTCCCAGCTGCAAGTTCACTGCTACATGTAGCCACATGCTAACATCAGGGAAACCGGAAATCTTGGTTGCTGGTGTTGTTAATTTCGCCCCAATTTTGGATCATATTCCTGCTGGAACATGCTTGGTTGGAAGTAAGAAGCTTTTGTTGGTGATTGTTTAACAACAGAAAGTGCCACAAAACACAGCCATTCCCTGGCTGCCAGTACATTGCTACATGTAGCCACATGCTAATGTCAGGGACACCTGAAAGCTTGGTTGCTGATGTTGTTAATATCTCAGCAGTTTTGGACCAGATGTGCAGTTGCAAAGATTTTGGGTAAGATGTTTTTGTTAGTGGTTTTAACAGTAGAAAGTGCTGCTGTGCTTTGTGATATTGCATTAAGCCCGTTTCCACTTAAGAAGTTCCTGGTACTATTTGGGGGGCAGGAACTACTACAGGAACGTCCTCTCGCCTGGCCCTCTCAACCGCCGTGTCTCCACTGAGAGAGCGGAGTACGAGGAAGGTTCCTGTAAAGTTACCGGGCTCTGGATGTGATGTAATCATCGCGCGACCATTTTGACCAGGGCGACGTAGGGACGTAGTTAGCTGTTAGCCGTTAGCGGTGTCTGTATTAACTCAATAAATGGTCCGTGAATTTTTTTTCTTTTTCAGCGGATGTCTTAGTTACAACATGATTGAGCTAACTGGAGTAGTTTCATGTCGTATCCGACAATGGGAGGCTTTTAACAGATGACATCCTGATGTTAGCTTTGCTGCTGCTGTTAGCTGTCCCTGTCAGCTGCAGCCACTGATGCTTTCTAGACATCGTGATTTCCCAAAACTTAATAAATACCACACATAGCAACACAAAACTGCTTTGCTAGCTCAATCATGTTGTAACAAAGATATCCGCTGGAAAAAAAAAAATTTTCACGGACCGTATATTGAGTTACTGAGTTATTACAGACACCGCTAACGGCTAACAGCTAACGGTTAGCCCAGCTAATCTACGATAACCATAGTAATTACAAAACATCACATCCCGCCTTGAGTATATCCAATCAGCACCAAGTAATCTCCAAGCCCCAGTCAGGACTCTCTCGGGCCGTTCTGAGTACCTACTCCGAGGCAGGGACTTGTTTAGCCCCTGTAAAAGTTCCGGAGCGCTGGTTCCTGTGGTGGAGACACACACCAACAGCCCCGGCCCTGTAAAATTACCCCGAAGTTCCTGCGGTGGAAAGTGGCCTATTCACCAGCTGCAATGAGGGTGCAGAGATATGGAAGACACAGAAACGCTGACCAAGTAGGGCAGTCTAGGCAGTCTTGGGAGGCTGAAAGAGTCAACACATTCTCACTCCAGTCTAGTCACATATTTACTTTTGGTCGTGGACTTTCCACATCCACATACGATGTGCAAGGTACCCTGGGTGTGTTGGTTGTTGACATTCTGAGACTCTGTGTCAAGTTCTGCTTGTTACATGCATTTCTGTTTTTACAGGAGTTAACATCCAGTCTCTTTCAAAATAAACACACTACGTCAGTACACCACTGCTAATTGATGTTGTTTTTCCAACTAACATACATGGTTAGGTTTAGGAAAAAAAGAACAGGGTTGGGCTTTATAATCGTAAGGGACGCAAACACCGCTCTCTCGGGTGAAAGTTGGTGTTTGTAGGACCCTCCCACCAGCACTACTCAAACTTTCACCGCCTTCATTTTTGCTCTTGTCCTGTCACATTTCTTCCTGACGTTAAACTGTAATGGCAACCGGCCACATATCATGCCAACGATAAAGGACGGCTTTTTTTGTCAGTGCCTGACGCCACAAGTCACTGCCCAAGCGTCGCATTTCGATGACTGTGGAGTGAGACCAGGTTGAGAGGGTCAGGCACTAAAACAGAGCATTTCAGAGTGTGAACACAGGGTTTCCAGCACAGACAACTTTAGGAAAATAAAGTGTTTTCTTAAACATAAAAGCATGGGAAAATATTTTTTAGAAACTTTAAAAACAAGTATGAACCTGAACATTTGCAGAATAGGTCCTACACCTACAATGGGAAGTGTTGCATTTTTTTATACTTCATATTAAAGAATTAAAACATTTACTTTAACAAAATACACTTAACTTAATAAATGTCTCTATGAAAGAATAAATAAAACAAACTAAATGACGAACAATCAAATCAAAGAATACAAGGATACAACTACAGAACGACTACACAATCTGACCTTGAACTCAGTGTAAAGTTTTGTTTCATGACTGTTTTGGATAGATTCATTTAAGTTGTTACCAAAAATGTTATGGTTTGATTCCAACCTTAAGTGTATAACGATAACGATCTGTACTATAATACTACCTTTCTGCTGTCTCACATCTTCAGTTTCCCTCCTTGTGAAACTGCAATAGAAGAGAGCTGACATGTTCAAGGAGCAGCATCCAAATCCTAAAAGTCTTCTTTAGAGATCTCGTTTAAAACCCACGGGCTCACACACAAAAACCTTATTTGGAGATCTCTTGTTTTGAGGGAGATTAATGTGAGCTTGTGTGTAGCTGATTCTCTCGAGTTTAATTTAGCAGAAGTCTGAGAAAACGTCTCTCATCTCCGCGTGGAAACAAGCTCATGTGTATGTTTTGCTAAGCCTTTCTCTTCTCTGTGTGTCTCTCAGACCTGACGGCCTCCCAGTCCTTTGAACACTACAGCATATCAGACAAGGCCATGGACTACAGGATCCTGCAGATGGACGAGGACCAGGACAGGATGTATGTGGGCTGCAAAGACCATGTCCTCTCCATGGACATCAACAACATCACCCATGGCACACTAAAGGTCAGCAGCTTCCTGTTATTAGGGTCAGCGCTGGCATCTGGCGTCTTTTCCTCTCGCCATCACAAAGGAGAAAATAAAGCGTTTGTTAAATTTAACAGTATGTCAGGCACATCGTGAAACTGCTGCGCTGCCATTATTCTACTCTCTGCAATGATATGCAAATTACCATACATTTGCCATGATCAGAACAATTTTAGGGTTATTCAAAAGAGGCATAAAAATGCTGGAGCTCTCTGATAACTGATTCAGTATGCAGTGAAGGAGTTATCTCCAGCGTAATTGACAGGCATGAAGTGCATAAACAGATGGGAAAGCATTTAGGTTCCCCCAGAGAGTGCTGCACCGCATCCATTTTTTCCAAGTAAATTGCTTGATATATTCATTGAACTAGACCTCCAAGCACCTCTCCCCGCTTTGAAAACACACACATTTTCCACAGGCGGGAGCTGGCTGTAATCACCGACACCACAAACTTCTGTCGAAACCGAAACTTTTACAACATTTGTTTTTGTTCGTTTTCCACAAATTCTCCCTGTGATATCTGTGTGTGTTAAGGATATGATCAGACCTCGACGTGGGCATATTCATGTCTCAATCTGTTACTGGCTTTCTGGGCCCACTTTACTATCTGTCACTGATTTAAGTGCTGTGCTGTTTTTCCCACCAGGTGTTTTGGCCTGCGTCTACGAGTAAGATAGAGGAGTGCCAAATGGCAGGAAAGGACCCTACGGTAAGAACCCAGCTCAGTTCAAACCCAGTTCAACCAATAAATAATCACAGGTGAATGAAGCTGCTGCTATTTTCTGTGTCAGTGGTAAATATCTTAAAATTTTAACATGTTCATGCATCAGATTTTAATGGATTTTCTTTAAGCAAGCACATGTACACATAGGCCCAATCCCAATACCCCCCCTTGTCCACTACCCCTTAGCCCTTGGCCCTACCCCTAGCCATTGTCCACTACCCCTTGGCCCTTGAAATGAAGCAACAAGGGGTAGGGGTTGAAATCTTTCCCTAGGAATTGAGACACCACTCACTACGTCACTGCGTCGGTTACGTTCACGCATACGTAACTATTTTAAACAGGAAGCTGCGAGCCATCTACATTTCCAACTGGCATCTACAATGGAGTCTCCGGTTGAGTTCATCCTATCACTTTTGCTGTATTGATCATGCTTCGTTTGATGAACGACAAACAACAGGGGACTTCTGCTGGCTAGCTAGCTAGCTAACCAGCTAACATTATGAGGTAGCATAGTTATACTAGCTGGCGTGTTATCGTAATGTGAAAAATCCGACAATTTTGCAGAACAGGACAGATGACAGACACTAGATAGTGTGAGCTAGCTAACTAGCTAACAATTATGATATGATTATGATATGACATGAATTATATTAAAGGGCCAGTCAGCGGTTTCTGGCGGTATCTGCTGGTCAACCAGTGTATTGCAACTCTTCCCATAGGGTTTCAATAGGGATTCTGGAACAACATGGCAGCATCCATGAAATTCGACCCGTGCTTCCAGGTATATAAAACGACTCACTCTAAGATAAAGGAGAATGCAGAAATGATCACTTCTGATGTATTATGCACTATTTTATTATACTTATGAAAATTATATTCAGTTTCCACAAAAAACAATATATTTAACGTTATATTAAGAGCATTTTATTTTCACCACTAGATGCCGCCAGAAACCGCTGTACTTTATCAATTTATATTACATACTGTATTGTTGCTAGACCCAGTGCCCTTTTCTGCCTTTGAGCCCCTGCCCCTCTATTAGCCTGTGCACGGCCCTGTCTTTAAGACCACATTTTTGGTGAATATGTACGATACACACACCTTCTACTGCGGATTTTAGCCTTCCTTCATATGTTTTTTTCTTCATATGTGTGAAAGATCTTCCTGCTTGAGCTGATTTGCATGTCATGTTTGTATTGTCACACTTAAATGTTGTCTTTGAAACAGAACTGTGTAACTTTTGAATGAAGAAATAACAAAGTCTTCCTCTGATCAAATCAAAAATGCTGAATTCAAGAGAATAAACTAAACGGCGGTCTTGCAGGGCCAGACGTATAAACCACGCATATGCCTTTTCCCCTCACATAAAAACGCATTTTTCTGACTGTTATGAAAAGGACGAGATTAAATCAAAGTTGAGAGATGTGTAACATTGTTCCATGTTTATCAGTTTCACTGGGTGTGTTATCATTTTTTCAGGCTGCATATTGCTCTGTAGAATGTCAATCAAGGGCACAATAATAAAGTTCATTTTAAATAATTTACAAGCACCATCTTCTTGTTAAAGGACCGTTTAATTTTATTCTGAATTGTGAAGCACTTTGCCAAGTCAGTTGCAACATGAGCTCTATGAATGAACATCCTATATATGATAATTTAGAATTTACGACAATGGTTTTCAGAAACATGATGGATTAGTCAACACTACAAATATCCACAGTGTGTAATGAGTCTTTCTGGCACCTTTGGAGAACCTCGCGATCCGACATAATCAGTCAAACAGCACTTCTTCTCTGCTCCGCTTCTCATTGACAGCTCTAATGAATGTTGGATTGGACACTATTGATTTTGCGAACATATTTAAGGACAGTTCTAGATCCATTGATGGTGAACTGTGTGGTGTGGCAATGAGGCTCGTGCACGTGCACCCAGTTCCACAATCAGACAGATTAAGGCGTATGTGCGGCTTTATGTATCTGACAAAAAGAATGCCAATGCACATTTCTGTCTTAGTGCGTACAAAGAGTTTACGTAGATTTATGCATCTGGCCCAACATTGATAAAAGACAAATGTTAACACTGGTATTTGCACATTTTTTGTGGATATTTATGCGGATCCACCGTGTTAAACCGACTACTGATTGGGCGGTGGTTCTTCTGTGTGGACACATGTTGAAACTATAATATGACGCATGGTCACTGCACAGATTCTACTCAAACTGGAAAAACATTTTGGATAGAGTTGTTGGAAAAGTCTGTGGAAAGTAATTTCTTCATCCTTCGAACAAAGGCGCACTAGCGATGTCCCTTACAACAATATGGACCCCATAAACAGCAGCTTATACTGAGGTTGCTAATGGTAGCTAAAGTAAAGAATTACACAAGACACAGACAGGTCAGAAAAACAGTATATATGACAAGTCATGCTTTTCTGCCACAGTGGTTGAGATGTAGACTAAAGGTTTTGTCAGCTGTTCCCAGATCCATCTCTCCAAGTGGGTCTCCGGCGGAACTGTGCGTGCCACCTCCTGGGATTTCCCTCTCCCATCTGTGAGCTTGTGTCGGGTCCAACCACATGTGTAGCAGGCAGCAGATGTCTTCAGGGTCAGGGTCGACTGGCCCAGAGTCCTCCTGGCATTGGCGCAGTTTGTCAGGAACAAGAGTGAGGCGTGGGAGGATGGAGGGCCGCGGAGTGCTGTAGAAAAATAAACCAGAATCAAAGCTTGTAAATGGGATGCAGCTCATTGACGCAGAGGATTCATAACCCGGCCTGATTCTGAGCCGCACTTGTTAGCTTCAACAAGATTTAATGAAGGCATACAGTAGGGCTCAGAAGACTGATCCTCCTCCGCCTCTGTTTGCCTCTAATTGGGTTGTTCTGGAATGCACAGTTGCCTATAGACGCCGCAGTGCGGAGAACAGAGAGAAGTTTTAAAGAGAAAACCTCCTGAGCAACTTTTCACATGAATCGAAACCCTAATTTTCAAAGTAACAATACAAGTTACCATAAAAAGCATCGCGCTACGACCAGCGCTGCCTGTTTGTCCTACATTCTCCACCATCTCTGCATCCCCCTGACAGCAGCCGGGGTAATGGAGCCAGGCTTTTGTACAACACGCTGTTGCAGAAATAGAGAAGAAGCTGTTTCCAGTCACTGAGTGATTTGTGCTGCTCTGAGTCACAGCCCGCCTGCTGCAGACAGGCTCCCACAAATATTTGGATGAGCCATCTTTGCGTGGAGCCACTCAGTGGCCTCTTCTCTCCTCTGTCATCCCTTTCTTTACTCACAGCAATGCCAGTTTCTTTTCTAAAAATTTCTCTTCCGGTCTTAGTATGTTTTCCACTTCTCATGGTCACTTTTTCCAACTCTCGGTTTCCTCTCTACCGCAGTATATTTCATTCTCTCTCTTCCATGATGCTGCTCGTCTTTCTCATGGTCTCCTTCATTTGCATCAAAGCCCCCATACATCTGTTATGGTTACCCTACACATCTGTATATATTAAGTTCCTCCTCTCTGATAGAATCTGTGGTCAAGAGGGGCTCCAGACAGCGACCGCACAGTGTTTGCGCCGGAGGGTGGCGCAGAAGGAGAAATGTAGACCAACCAGGTTGATTATGTCTGTTTGCTGCTCGCTTAAAAGCCTCCACTTTAAACTCAATGTGATCGCCACTTGAATTTGAGGCTGTGAGGCTGGATGCTGTTTATCTGGCATGGTCACGAAGTCTGTGTGAGTACGAATAGGGAACACAAGAGGGAAAATAAAACTCCTATAATGTTCCTTTTAACACTGGGACCACTTTGAAACACATCTGTTCCAGTTGTTCCTTCAGCTTCAGAGATCAGAATACAGAGAAAAACTATAGATATAGATACATATACAGATATAGATATATTGGAACGTAAGTAAACAAAACGTTGAAGAAGAGTACACTTGCAAGATAAATGTGACAGTTTCTAATGTCACAATCGAGGGACAACTACACAGGTTGATTTTAGCGCTGCTCATCGTGGACTATATTGCTGTCATTGTTCATTTTAGTCAAACCATACAGTTTGAAAACGAGGCGCGGCTCCAACTAGAAAACAATGTTTTGATGCATTGGATGTGCTGAATGTGCATATTAAGGCAGTACAGGAGGAGGTGCACATTAATAATCCTCCAGGACTGTAACATGCTCATGTTTAACCCAAACAATGTGTCATGTGACTGCAGTTGGTTCAGATCCAGGTCGGAACACGTTCTCACCACAAACGAACCGCACCAGAGTTCATTTGTAACCGGACTGAGACCACCTCTTCAAGAAGGTCTCAGTCCGGTTGTTCTGGTGCGCACCTGAGTGTGATTGCTGTGTTCACACCTGCCCAAACGAACCGCACTTAAGGGGCAAACAAACTTGAGCTTGATTGAACCGAACCAAACAGGGCAGGTGTGAAAGCACCCTAAGAGTGCTGCAGAAAAACCTGGAAATGACTAAATGAGTTAGCATTTTAGCACTCCTGTTCCCTCATCTTGAAGTCAATGGATTTTTTTGAATGAGGTTTTGGTTAAATGCCTGAAATAAGGTCTGTGGTTAATACAAGCTTAAGAGACTTTCACGTTTTATTCTACAAAATACGTCTGTGAATACCCCACTAGTGAAATTTGAAGCTTTTATGTGTCTTAAAAAAGGTGCTTAACAGGTGGCTAAATTGGACTACAGAAGGTCATAAGTCTGGACCTGGCTTTACAACTTTACAGCCTTGTTGTGGTGAGGTTGAAGTGTTTGTTTATCACCTAACGTTAGCTTTTTATTTCAAGCGATTGCATTTACACTATTATCTTGCCTAACCCTAACCCTAATCCAATGGGAAAATCCCATAGGCTTTTTGACAAAGGAAACCAGGGCGATGCTAACTCCATGTTTGCCTACAAAAAAATCATCACCCCTGCACCACTCTATTGACCACCTCTAAATGGATAGTGCTTCGACATGTGGCACTTAAACTCACTGTTTTGTGTTGTAAATGTCTTTTTCTTTCTGTTGGCTTCACTGATAGTCAGCCGGCTGTTAAATATCTTTTGGCGGACAGCATTTTTAGGTTTTCTTCGTACACCTGACCCATGGTGGCAAACGGCGTTGCCAGAGGTCAGGCACAATGTTTCTGCAGCAATGCTATCCCACCATTATGGGTTGGAATGGCGTTACCAATGGTTAACATCGAATAAGTGGCACTGCTAGCTCACTCCCACTCAACCCAGGTGATGCACAGTGCACAGCGGCGGCGAGCTAACCAATTTAGCATAAATACCCTATTAGCTTGGCTGCTTATGTGGTACAGCATAGTGCTAATGCTACTGCTAATCTGAAAAGTAGAAAATTTTACCCTGAGACCGACATGCGTAACCAGTGAAAAACAATTTCGGCAGTTAATGGCTCTGTGAAACCTGACATTAGTTATGGGTGCAGGCCCCAGACCCAGCGGGTGTGAAAGTTGAAGGAGGCTGTGACGGGATGACTGGGTGATAAAAGTAAGGAGAAAGCAAGACAGACAGGGAGAGATAAAGAGGAGGAAGATAAATAACCTAGATGGGTGTGTGACGCTGAAAATTCAGTTGTTTTTCGTCGATAGCTCCCAGCGGAGCTGTGCACCGACCGTGAGCTGCAGCAGCTGCCATTCCTGCAGCCACGGCCAAGTTCCTGACGGCTCCCTGGATACGTGTTCCTCTCCTCCCCACTTCTTTCTTCTCCCTCTTCCTTTCTTCACTCGTTTCTCTGCGAGCTCAAACTTAATTAGCCACAAAGTCCAGCACTCCTGCTGCTGCTGTTTGAGTTGAGGTGAAAGCAGAGATGGAGGGAGATTGGTAATCTGCCTCTCCTAGATATATCACATATACCACTGACACTCTTTTTCCACTGGCTCTAATACCAGAGCACTGAGCTGTAGGATTGTTTGATTGTGCAGCATGTGATTGTGTAACTGTCATAAGAAGTGAGATAACTTTGAGTTTCTCCCTCATATGGAATGGGATACTTCAGGAGAGATAAACAAGCTCTGGATGTGGTATTCACCTTGGCTGTATACCAGGAAGTAGACTTTAACCTCTGTTATTTCTGCCTCAGCACAGCGTGTCATAGCTGTAATTAATAAAATATGACAGTAATAATTTTTTTACAGCGCTGTAATGGCTCGGAGAAGTGTTGCCAACTGCTATTCATACTGTAATTGTATTATTAAATTATTGTAATGTTAGATCACAGTAAAGCCACATCATGCTAAACAGTGGCCACTTTGGCAACAAGTAAAAATTATGAGATTACGCTAAATGCTAAAATACTGTTTCAAGCTTGTGTAACATTATCAAGTGAAGAAGAGTCATAAAGTTAGCAAGCTAATTCACTAATCTGCACTTTACAACAACATTTATCTAAAGTTACCTAACATTTGTTAATATTTAGCCATCTTACGCTACTGCTCATATCTAACCAACTAATGCAGGATTTATACTTCTGGGTCGAATTGACCCCATACCTACGGCGTTGGCTCTGCATCGCCTAACGTGCACCTCTCCCCAGAAATGTAACTACACGTCGCGGCGACGCAGACCTCCTGTCTATTTCTGTAAGCTGAAACCATTTCCCTCAGTGGAAACAACGCATTTATTTACTTTATTTTCACAGATAAAACAACAATAAATTGTTTAGACCATAAAGCTTCCATTAAAAAAAAGCATTTTAAGTCTTGTGTGTGATTTATCCTGGCTTCATATGAGTAGAGGAAAAGTCTGCTAGTCGTTAGGCTAGTTTATACAATGTAAAATGCCATAGGCTTGTGCTAATAACGTTAGCATGTTGTATTTGTTTAGAAAACGTGTTGACAATTTTTTTGTTGGTGAACCTTGTGAGTTGTAATGGAGCCGAATTTTTGAAATATTACTTTCGCTGAATGTTGCTGTTGTCCCTGGCTTCATATGAGTAGAGGAAAGGTCTGCTAGTCGCTAGGCTAATTTATACAATGTAAAATGCCATAGGCTTGTGCTAACAACGTTAGCATATTGTATTTGTTTGGAAAATGTGTTGACAGTTGTTTTGTCAGTGAACCTTGTGAGTTGTAATGGAGCTGAATTTTGTAACATTACCTTTGTTAAATGTTGCTGTTGTCCCTGGCTTCATATGAGTAGAGGAAAAGTCTGCTAGCCCCTAGGCTAATTTATACAATGTAAAATGTCATAGGCTTGTGCTAAAAACATTAGCATGTTGTATTTGTGGGGGAAATGTGTACTAGTGTTTGAAATTGTTGCTATTAAGCCATGTTTAATGTGTGTTTTGAATCAACTGAACTTTACAGCACTTCACAGAAACCCCACCGCCTCCTAGTGTTTTGGAGGTGTAACTGCAGAGTGACGCAGACAAGTATAAATGCTCACAATGGTGTAGTCTCTGCATAGAGCTGACGCACAAGTATAAATCCCGGCTTAAGGCTGTAGCAGCAAAACTCTTAAAGGCATTGAATGGAGCAATGGTGCGTTTCATTCATGCCTCTGCACTTGTATCAGCCGTGGCCAGAGACATTTTCGGGTTGTCCGTCCTACCATCCCTCTCATTCTCGGAATTGTGTTATCTCAAGAACCCCTTGAGGAAATCTCTTCAAATCTGGCACAAAGATCCTCCTGGATTCATGGAAGAACAGATACGAATTTGGTGGTCAAAGGTCACTTACAAAAGAGATTTTTGGCCATAAATCAAGAAATCAAATGCTGACTATGACAAAAATTCACACAAATGTCTAATAGGATAAAATGATGAAGTGATGACATTTTCTATCCAGAAGGTCAAAGGTCAGCTTCACTGTTGCATCATAATGTTGTGCAAATACACTTTTTTGGCCATGATTCTACATCGGTGGTTCCCAACTGGTGGGTCGCGGTCCAAAAGTAGGTCGCTGGCTCAATCTGAATGGACCACAAATGACTTGATTTTTAAGTACAGTGAATTTTCAGCGCAGAGCTTTTACTTTGAAGTGTCTTTTCCTGCTGTCGAGTGAGAAACTAACAGATACTGAACAGAGACAGAAAACTAGCTCGGCAATTGGCCAAAAGCAAGTATGACCCTGAATGTGTTAAACTGTGTGGACCTTGAACTGATGAATAGGGAGAAATCTGGACCCTGTGGCTGGACCAGTTGGGAACCACTGTTTTACATCATATCTCAGTGGGAGACATTCAGTCAAATACTAAACTGATGAGTCTAATCTTGGACGCCCACCTTGTTACAGTGCTGATTGTATAGCTCATCTGTGCTGCCTGGGGGGAAGATTATCTGTGAAGCATCCACGTTTTAGAATTTGTAGCTTCTTTGCCGCAGCATCCTTATTGAAAGCATTGTCAGATGTCATAGATGAGTGTTGACAGACATGGATGTAAACTGTAACTTGACTGGTTGGTGGAGGGATACAACCACAAGGCAGTAATTCTAGCTGTCGATAAATTCAAATTTTTATTTGTAAGAGTTACAGTGTGTTATTTCTCTTCTTGCTTAATGTTTAACATTTCATCTGACTTAATCTGAGTGACGTTTTTATTGTTGTGTCTGACCGACTGAACTTTTTACGTGCCTCGTTTTGTTTATCTGTTCTTTCCAGCACGGCTGTGGGAACTTCATCCGGGTGGTGCAGCCTTACAACAGAACTCATCTGTTCATGTGTGGCAGCGGAGCGTACAGTCCCGTCTGCGTGTACATCAACAGGGGCCGCAGACCAGAGGTGGGAACACGATGACGGATTCACCTCACTAAATATACAAACTCATGATGGTGTAAACCATGTTTTGGGGACATGAGGCTGGTGGCAGCACAGTGGTTACTATAGGACTAGGACACACTGCAGGCTGCTGAACAATACTACACCACTTACTGTACATGATCATGACATCTGCTGCATTTAATCCTAAATTACATGTATTTATACTTAAATTTACAATAATTTCAATGAGGTTTGGTGATGGGACATTTTGTTAAGCTAAAAATGATGAGCAAAAGAACATGCAGTAGTTCCCCTGTGCTTATAACAAAAATAAACCCCTAATTCCATTAACTTAATTGAGTTAGTGTAATTCATGTGCTTATTACTCAGCTGGGACAATAATTCATAACTTTCCTTCTTTGTTATTCCCTAAAAGTAGTGTGTGACTGTTAATGTCACCCCTGAGCGCAATAAAATTAAAGTAGTGGTAATACTGCCACCAAGAGCAAGTCAACAAAATAATTTTCTGAGAGAGAGATTAAGTCATGATCATTAAAATGCCTCAGGGGATGCTGACGAGGAATATTTCTGGTTTGATAAATAGATTTAATGGTTTAATTTAGCGGTTCAAAAGAATATATGACCGTTTTCTGAGACAGAATTTCTTTACAACACTCTCCTGGAAGACGTACAGCACTACTATAAGTCAGAGTCACTGTATACTGGGAGTGTATGCAGTGGGTGACAACCAGCGCTTATGAAATTGCTTTAATCTCATCTTCCTGAAATTAAATTCATGCCGGCATCAGATAGCGTTTGTTTCTAACAATAGCATGTTCTTTTACTGGTCTACCAGGAATTTAGAAGTGTCACCACCACATGATAAAAAAAGACTCCATAACTTCACATGAGCAAAGTTTTCACGTCCTCGGTGTGATGGCACATGAGAGGAGATGCTGAGGATAAGAGGGAGCAAATGGAGCTCTAGTGTCAGGGATGGAGGGCTGATTTCAGGGCGCTGCGCTCTCATCTCTGGGCCACACAGCTCTGGGAGTGAGAGCGGGGAAGCCCTCCAGGAGAAAAGTGCTCACTGAGTGAACAGCGTTGAGCCACAGACTGGCAGCCGCTGCCAAACGCTAATAAGCGGAGCGAGTGAGCTCCCAAACAGGCTCTTTCCGCACTGCGGTGCCCTTTGTCATTTGGGGTTTTTTTTGTTTGAAAGGCAGACTGCTCTGTTTGCAACTTCTGAGCTCAAACATGTCAGTGTCTCAAGGAAAGGGATCTGTTAAGTGTAACAAGCTGCTGGAGAGGGAAGCTGACGGCGAGCTCACAGTGTGGACCTTTGCCCCGAGAACGTGGCCCAGACTATTATGCTGTTGTGCAACTGGATGGGACGGCTGCAACATGTGTCAGTGTTTTTGTGCCTCCTTAGATGCTCAGTGAATTACAGGCTACGCTGCAATAAAAGGCCGTCTTAATGACTCAAACAGCCTTTTATTTAGTCTTTAAATCTTTACAGGGTGATTCCACCGCTCAAAGAAGTTACACTTGTCTTAGAAATTCCTCTGAAACATTTATCAGTACAAACAGTTGTCACTTCTTAAAGGAAACATCAAAGTGAACCATCAGTATGTAGAACACATTTTTAAGTACGCGGGGGGGCTTTAAAGGAATACTTCACCCCAAAATTATCATTTATATATCAATTACTCACCCCATGTAAGGATGCATTCATGAAGAAAACAGTGTTTTTCTGACATGCTTCCCGATGAACGAAGAATCCAAAAACAGAGAAAATTCTTGATGAACTGAAGTCATAGGGGTCCACGTTAAACTACAGCAAAACTATATCAAAACATACATTTACAAGCTCTCACACAACTCGTGCAGTATATCTAATAGTATGCTCAGGACTTCCCAAACAGACAACCTTTTCTGACAGGGAACAAAACTTCAAGTGAGACTCCATTTACAAAAACAATAATTTTACCTCGCTGAACACAGGAGCTTCTGGTCTACCACTGCCTCAGAACCTGTGTCCACATGGTGTTTTCCTCACGCAGAAAAGCAACACATTCTCACTCCGACCTCGTCACATATCGATGTTTGGTCATGAACTTTCCACGTTGAGATACGACGTCAAAGGTACCCTGGGTGCGTTTGTTGTTGACGTTCTGGGACGCCGTGTCAAGTTCTGCCTGTTACATGCATTGTCTTCTTTCAAAATACACTTGCATTTTGCATGCAGTTTCTTTCAAATTAAAGGCATTACGTCAGTACAACATCGTGAATTGACGTTTTTTTCCTTCAACAACAACGCACATGGTTACATTTTGCAAATGCGCACATGGTTGAGTTTAGGAAATAAGAACGGGGTTTGGCATCTTACGGCAAGTGAACACCTGCCTCCCGTGTGAAAGGTACATTTCCCCCGACACCTGCAGCCACAATTAAACAATAACAGCGACTGGCTACGTATCATAGTGACATGAAAGGACAGCTTTTTTGTCGATGTCTGACGTGGAGTGAGACTGGGTTGAGAAAAGCGGTGGCATGGTGTTGGGTGTTCATCCCGGCACTTGATAAAAAAGCACTCCTTTTTTTAAGGAGGTGCTCCATGTGCGTATGTTTCTATGCCAAAAATATCTTAACACTTTCATTAGCCATGTAGCTAACATAATGGTACATTAGCAGAGGGTTGATCACACAGTCAGCAGCAAGCCTACAAAGCGAACAGTGATAAAAGCACAACACTCACCAGAAACATCAAGCGTCTGCCAGCCAGTCTGCTCCAAAAAAATGAGCTTTTTGGTCTTTGTCGTGACAGTAGTTAAGCTTAAGAAGCAGCAATGACATCCCCAGCGCTTTTTTGAAAAGTTCAGAGATGTTCAAATAGGAGTACTCGGAGTGTCGGAGCATCCTTAAAGACAGGTGCTCGGCGCAACACTTTTTCTCAAGGCGGCTGCATACACTGACATTGGGAACAACTGAAAAGAGATGCCAGTGCTGAGGGAAAAAACCGCTGTGAGGACACAGGGCCTCGATCTGTAGTTTGTTTGTGTTATTGTGTGACTTTGGTGAATCAGAACTAACCCCTAAAACACCAAAGTCACACAAGAACACAAGTAAACTCTCTGATCAAGGCAGCAGTAAACCAGCTACTCAGATGATGAAAGGAGTAAAATTATTGTTTTTGTCAGTGGAGTCTGGCTTTGAAGAGAAAGAAAGTGCTGTCTGTTTGGAAAGTACTGAACATATGACTGGAGTAATGAGACTTGGATTATACTGCACGAGTTATGTCAGAGCTTGTAAACGGATGTTTTGATATGGTTTTACTGTTGTGAAACACAGACTTCAATTCAAGAATTTCATCTGTTTTTGGATTCTTCATTGACTGGAGGCTTGAAAGAAAAACAGACTTTTCTCCACGAATTCAACATAACACGAGGTGAGTAGATGATTTACAAATGGTCGTTTGGGGGCGGTGAAGTATTTCTTTGATGGTTCATTGCAACATCAAATGACTTGTTGAAACAGATACTTCTTGCAGTGTAGAGTCTGGAGAGTCGGTCCACCTCCAGCACGTTTTGGCGAACAGACACTTTTTCCTGGAAGAATGCTCCTCAGCTGACATTACTTGTATCCCCATTCAGGGAAGCACCAGCACCACAGTGAGCCAGACCCAAATAGGATCAGACAGGAAGCTCTATAATTTACCCAGGTTACAGTAAAAGTCGTTTGGACCGTCCAGTCCGCCACAAGGAGGGGGTTTAAACTTGGCAGCCGCCCCACCTGAGATGGAGAGATGGCTAGCCAACACATTAGCAGGGAAATTCCTCCTCTGCTCCCCAGTGGAATTTTCGCTTTACCGTCCCACATGGGCCTGTTAAGGTACGAGACCAGGAGCAACCAAAAAGGAGGGAAACCTGAGCAGGGCTACCTTGTGGGACATTTGGTCCGCTCATACATGTTTTATTGCAGGAGAGCCCACTGGACGGAATAACTTATCATATAAAACTGTCTCCACAATCTCTGATTTCCTCTTTTCTCTCTCACAGGAACAAGTTTTTCACATCGACTCGAGGACCGAATCTGGAAAAGGGCGGTGCTCCTTCAACCCTCAAGTGAACACAGTCTCCGTCATGCTCAGTAGGTGCCTCCTACAAAACCCCCGAAAATTATTACCAAAAATAAATGAAATTTGAGTTTTATTTATTTTTAACTGTGACCAGCAGTTCTATAGCAGAGGTTTACACATGCCCAGAATGAGATACCAAAACCTGAACTGGCCCTAGAAATTTGTTCCAAGATCCAACTGGACCTGAGAATAAAAAGTATGTATATCATCGGACCAATTTGTGCTAGAGATTTAACAGACCTGACCCAGTGCATGTCCGAGAAGAGACAGACCCAAGACCCAAATGGGTTCTGGGTCTCACGTCTACTGTAAGTGGCTTAAGACTGTGCATAAAAATTTCAATATTTACATTTTGTCAGTACGAATATGCTACACATCTTTAGCTCAGTTAGTTTCTCAACATTTCAGACATGACATGAGGCTTCATGGTGGATGGCTGCATAGACTTGGAGCTCCTGGCACCACTGTGTCATTTATTTGTTTTACTTTACCTTCAGTCAGTCTGCGGGTTAAGTTATATTTATCCAGCGCTGATCACGCGTCTTCTCAGATCCACTGGGGTATTATGGACAAAATACATTCAATTCAGTTCAATAGAACTTTATTTATCCTGAAGGAAATTCTTGTGCCAGAGAATCCTTCAAATTACAGTAACACTAGTACAGTGACCACAATTTTAACGATTCACAAACAGTAACAACCAAACAACCAGTGGAATCCCCGGGTCAGGGTCACTCACTGGGCCCAATTTTAGAACAATGAAGTATTAAATATCTGGGGAAATAAACAACTATAGAAGACAGAAGTGTTTTCAAGGAGCCAAAGCAAAAACCAGTCTCAAATAGAGTAACAATAGGACTACAATAAGTACAAAAGTTACTAAAGCTAAACTAAAATTGCAGAAAAACAGGGCACGGATATGAAGTGTCACGTAGGAAGAGCGGAGCAAGGTTTTTTACCTGCTGCACAGACTCTGTCCCACTGCGACCATGTCCCATGTATTTTGACCAGGGGTGTCCAAACTTTTTTGAATGAGGGCCAGATAAGACAACGTGAAAATACCTGGGGGCCAGCTGATTCTTGCATCAAATGGGTTTAAAAAATCAAGCAAAAAAAAAAGTCAGACAAATGCAACCATTTTATCTTTTAATGAACTTTTACTACTTGATGTTTCCTTCTCTTTGCGAGGTGAAGGGTAAAAATGCGAAGTGATCTTGCTTGATTACCCATTATTGTGTAAAGGGCCATATATGGTATATTTTGAAAGTCAAGCCAAGGGCCGATTAAAATTGGTCTGCGGGCCACAATTGGCCCCTGGGCCAGACTTTGAACATGCCTGATTTTGGCCGTCAGACACATTGATAATCAGACTCAGGTTATCAATGACCTGCGATAATAGAATGGTACCCAACCTGGACGTGATTGACCATAATAAAACCTAGACCCAAACTGTATGGGTTCTAGAACCATAAAGACCTGTACTCTATTGCTTGCTCTGTCCATTGGTCATCCACAAAAATTTCCCCACCCTTCCCCCACATTTTTGCTCTAGGAGGCTGAAAGCTGGCGTGGAGGTCAAGTGTGTGCATGTGAAGTTGCGTGTTTGTGTCAATGCCAATTGGCTAAAAGGCGGCGTGACAATGGGGGGATGCATGTATGTACATGGTCGCAGCTATATCAAATTCACGCCTTCATTGCTGTTCTCCAAGGGGCATGAACTTTTGGTTTTCAGTGACACTGTTGGTACTGTAATTTGATGAACAGTATCGGTGAGCCTCAGTCAGTAGCTCGTCTCCTGACAACGCCAGCCGTCAAATGTCACTCAGTATCGTTATAGCTTAAATATCTTCACACAAAAAGTGAGGAGAATTCAGATTTCAGCTGGACTTACACATCAAACACAGACCACCAAAGGTTAAAGCAGTACCTTCTTAAGGTCAGGCCGCGCCCTCTCTTCCCTTTGATCTCTGATTGGTCGAGGAGTGTTGGGTTGCTGTTGACACGGCTAAAGGCGACACATTGCACCCTCGGCTCCGCTTTCTGACACCTGAGCACGGCCATGTCAGCAGCAGCTTTGCCAGCTAGTGAGCGCCTTCAGAGATCCCCAGCAGGGAGCCTGAGGGGAGGGTGGGATAACCCTTACAGGGCAGGAAGGAAGGTGCTCCGCCAAGTAGAGTCGAGGTCAAAGGCAAAGCTGTGGAGGCAGCGATGCGGCTCCGCGGGCCCCAGAGAATCAGAGGCAGTGTCTGGGCTCGATAAAATCTGCACTTCATCTCCTCATCCTCGTGTTCTGGACCCTGTGTGGCTGTCTGAGGGCTGTCAACACTCGTTCCTTAGCAGGCCAGCTTGGATGTGGGCCACATACCCCTAATCCTCCCCTAACTTGCCCCACATCCTCCAAAACACATGGTCTGGAACTGATGGATGATGAAGTGAGAGTGGAGGAATGATAAAGAGAATGAAGCGGCTGTGGAGAACACACAGTCTGTTATTAGCAGCAGGACACACACAGACTCTGAACCCATTCATAGAACAGTCTTAAAGGGACAGTTCACCCTAAAATCAAAAATACATATTTTTCCTCTTACCTGTAGTGCTGTTTATCAGTCTAGATTGTACTGTACTGTATCACCGTGCAGAAGGAAGTGTGCATCTACTCATGAATGAGACAGCAATGGCGTCCTCTTCGGCTGAGCTGTAACATTAGCTAGCTCAGCTCAAGCCAACAAGGTTGTCGGTATCCAATCAGTGAAGCCATTGCTTGGCGCTCTAGTCATCCCTTCGTCTTAATCCACTCGCAAAAAAATCCACAAACCACTCGATTAAGTTTAACAGTTTTACAGTAGTCCATTTCTAAATCCAAAACTACCCAGAAAAAAAGAAGTAAAGAAACAGGTAAAAGATATAAGAGATAGGCAATTAACTCTCTCCAATCCAGAAACTCCCCCTACGGGTGAGAGTGTAAAAAAGTGGGAGCAATTAAAGGTACGATACAACACTAATAGGACCCTTGTCTTAAAAGTTACAAATGAAAAACAGCATTTAGGCTCCGACAGAGGTCATTATTAGACGCCTTTTTCCTGCTGTTGAATGTTTTAATTTTGGTTTATGTCACAATTTGGCACAAACGGCATTGCAAACGCCAGCTGGTGTTTGTGAATGTCTCTCTATGCATTTCTGAACTCACACCAAATCAATCTAGACTGATAAACTGCACTGCAGGTAAGAGGAAGAATATGTATCATTGATTTGGGGTGAACTGTCCCTTTAACATTACTTATCAGTCAGGGAACAAAATATCAGTGTATTCTATCTGTATCATTTTAATTGTCTGAGGGTATCACAGTAATTTGTATAAGCAATGTGTCTCTGTCTCTACAAAATGAGTTGTTGGTTTGTTGTGTCTTTCAGACCAGGAGCTGTTCTCAGGCATGTACATTGACTTCATGGGGACAGATGCTGCCATCTTCAGGAGCCTGACCAAGAGAAATGCAGTGCGGACAGATCAGCACAACTCTAAGTGGCTTAGTGGTGAGCACACAAACATTCTCTAAAGGTTTTAACTTATATATGTCAATTCATGTACACAAATTAGATTATTTTTATTTTATTTTTTTTGATTGTATCCTTTTTTAGAGCCGATCTTCATCGATGCCCATCTGATACCAGACGGAACAGACCCCAATGACGCCAAACTCTATTTCTTCTTCCGTGAGAGGCTGACGGATAACAGTGGAAACACTAAAAATATCCACACCATGGTGGCCAGAGTGTGTCCAGTAAGTGCTTTTGCATGTGCCTGATTAAATCAATAGTGAATGTTTTGTGGTTTCGAGTTGCCGAGTACAGCTTTTGTCTGCAGAGTGACATTGGAGGACAGCGCAGCCTGGTGAACAAATGGACCACGTTCCTCAAGGCCAGGATGGTGTGTTCGGTTCTGGAGGAGGACGGCACGGAAACTCACTTTGACGAACTGGGTGAGTAAAATAGAGGAACAGGAAAACTTTACTTGTGTTTTTAGGGACTGTTCTTTACTTATCAGAGGAGAGGGTGGCTGGGGTATGAGGGTTTTTCTTTTTATGTTGACCCTCCCTGAAACTACAAATATATTTTTCTTGAGGCTCCCTGAGTACTGGAGGAAAATTCAATACCCTCTCTCCACCATTAATAACTATATTTTTTTGACACCGCACCAGCGATAGTCATGGTCGGAGGCATTTTTTTTAATTGTCTGTCCCATTCTTGCAAACACGATATCTCAAACAGCCTTGAGGAAATTTCTTCAAATTTGGCACAAACGTCTACTTGGACTCAAGGGTAAGCTGACTGATTTTGGTGGTCAAAGGTCAAATGTCAACGTCACTGTGATCTTGCGTCTGTCCCATTCTAGTGAACGGGATATCTCAAGAACTCCTTGAGGAAATTTCTTCAAATTTGGCACAAACATCCACTTGGGCTTCACAATAAACTGATCGATTTTAGTGGTCAAAGGTCAGTACTGAGTCATTGTGATCTTGCGTCAATCCCATTCTCTGAACATGATATTTCAAGAACGCCTTGAGTTAATTTCTTCAAATTTGGCACAAACCTCCACTTGGCCTTAACAATGAACTGACTGATTTTGGTGGTCAAAGGTCAGTACAGCGTCATTATGATTTTGCGTCCATCCCATTCTCATGAACATGATATTTCAACAACGCCTTGAGGGAATTTCTTCAAATTTGGCGCAAACGTCTACTTGGACTGCACAATGAACTGACTGATTTTGGTGGTCAAAGGTCAAATGTTAATGTCACTGTGATCTTGCTGCCATCCCATTCTCGTGAACGTGATATCTCAAGAACGCCTTGAGGGATTTATTTCAAATTTGGCACAAACGTCCACTTGGACTCAGCAATGAACTGATTAGAATTTGGTGGTCAAAGGTCAAGGCCATTGTGACCTCACACAACATGTTTTTGGCCATAACTCAAGAATTCATACGCTCATTATGGCAAAATAGGATGAAATGATTAAGCAATGACATTTTACACCCAAAAGTTCACAGGTCAACTTCACTGTGACATCATAATGATCTGGAAAACAATTCTCTGGCCACTATTCAACATCATAACTCAACAGAAGGGGAGACATTTGGTCAGATACTTAATTAGTGACACTAATCTTGGGTGTCAACATGAAACTGTGCTGATTGATGTAAACTGTTACTGCAACTTCACAGGTTCTCGGAGCCATACAACCCCGAGGTGATAATTGTAGTTTATATTCGCACCAAATGTAGCTAATGGAGCCAAAGCAACAAGCAAACAGCACAGAGAGAGTGAGACTTATCACCACAAAAGCTAATCTCTTGAGAAAAGTGCGTATCCTCCTCATAAATCACATTATCATAAAAGTGTGTGTGCACTAAAGCAGAATATTTGTGCATGACAGCCTCCTGTCCGACCACACAAACCTAACAATATCTGATAAGCCTACACATCAAAAAAACACTACACAACAGTGGCAGAAGGGGGTTGTTGTGTTTTTTAATAAAATGGCAGCAAGCCCCAGGATGCCCCTTGCCAAATTTCATACTTGTATGACTATTTATGCCATCATAGCGACCTAATATTTGCATTTACATCTTTTGCCAGAAACTTGTCCCCAAAAGGGGGTTTTGGGGCCCCTGGGACCAAGCGGCCCTGAGCTGGGGGTCCTTGATATTAGCTTGTGATGGCCCAAGGTTCAGGCAGGAAATTATAATGAAAAAAGGGAGCAGCAAACACCACGACGGCTGGACCTGGCTCCCAGACTACTGGAGTTGAAAAAAGCCTTGTTTTTTCATTATAGTCATGCACGCAGGAACACAGAATTTAACGCTGTTGTTTTTCTTACAGGATGTGGCGAATGTAAACTGTTTATTTTTGGGGGGGGGGATTTAAATGACACATGTAGAATTAAATGATTTTGATGAAATATCACTACTTTAAGCTTGGCGGTTTTATATCCTGTTGAAAGCTTCATCGTGCATGATGTGTTCAAGAGCCATTGGGGATTTGAAAAAAAATTCTGTTTTCACAGTTTCTGGCTTTGATAAATGGTGTAATTTTGGTGATTTTAAAAGAAAACATGCCTTTAAAACCAGCCAGCAGGATTTGGGGTGTAGTATTTGAAATAAATACAACCATTTAAAGTTGCATGTCCCTCCTCCACGCCAAAATTAAACCACAGTCCCTCCTCAGTGCTCGAAAAATTATTTGACATGCCTCCCCCATTTTGCACCACCCCCACCACTCTTAAAAACAACCAACACTCCCTTACATATTACATATTTCCTTTATTTTGTTGAGTGACTTCCAAGCTCCGATTCATGTTCGTGGTCCATGAAACAAGTTGAAAACAAAACCTTGAATTTTGGAAAATACGAGACCATCCCAATTCCCGAAAGCTCCTTATTTTTGTTCCAAGGTTTCCAGCGATTGCTTTCTCCATAAACAATCCGCGGAACTCCCTCTGTTTGGTCTGGATTAAGGCTGCGGCCCTTTATCAACTTTCATAACAATTCCTCTGTTGATTTTAGTTACCTTGTATTCAGTTATGAGTATATTATTCCAGTCCTTTCTCAGCCTCAGCTTTGAAAACTCCAAACAGCTCGCAGAACTTTAAACCTGCTCTTTCATTTAGTTCATCAGACCAGTCAATCTGTCAACACGTGCAGTTATTAATTCACGCATTCATCACTTTTTGGCCATCTCACCTGCAGGAGGAGGTGATGTGGGATACGGGGAGTTTATTGAAAGTATAACACGTTTGTCTATGTGTGCACATGTGTGTTTTCCCTCACAGAAAATGTGTTTTTGCTGGAAAGCGATCAGCCCAAGGGCCTGTTGGTGTTTGGAGTCTTCACATCCACAAGGTAAGGCCAGCGGCGGTGAAGCCAACTGTAACATTCCTGCAGGCCTCAGTGGTTATGTTAATCACCGGCTGGATAGCAGCGGGGAGGGGGGACGTGCTCGTCAAAGAGCCGGTTACATTGAGACGTCATGTGTCGTGTTGCAGAACAGCTTAGTCAGATGATGAACTATCAGTTACAGCGTCCTGGTGGCTTCACCATATGGCCTGCGTTTTGATGTTCTTTCCTTATGATCGCAAGCAGCAGTGCGTATTTAGATGACTGAGTGCAGGAGATACATCCATAGTATACACTGATATAGACTGTGTATCACATGACATGGCGGACGGAGTATTAGTACACAGCTGGATTTTTGATCACAGAGAGAATTTCATTATTGCATTTTTCAGATAGGTGAAACTGAAGCCTTGTTTGTCAGGTTTTAGGGAAAACAGGAAGGAAAAAAGATCCCAAAAATGTGGGAAGAGCCCCAGTTCCAGTGAAAGTAACAGAGAAACACAAAGAACATAGAAAGGCAGAGGGGAAAGTCTTACCAAAATGAAACAAGGTTATGTTAAACCTTAATTGCTGTCTCTGACAAGCAGCTGTCCATTAGTCACTCACTCTACAGTAGGAAACAGTACTCCAAAATAAAAGCTCTGCGCTGGGAATTCACTGTACTCTAATGCCAGGTTCACACTATACGGTATCAGCCTGATTTTAGCCGATGCAGCGTCGTACCTTGTCGGCTCAGATCATGAACAGCAATGAGCGTCGGACGCAATAATACATTGTTTCATCTCGTGTAATGTGTCATAGTAGATGACAACAGAGGCCACGTCTGGGACTCCTCACAACGTCCTGACAGAAAGTCTAGCATGTTTGATATTCTTTTTGTCGTTCACGATTTCTCCCGTCACAGCCGTCAGTTTGACCAATAGGAACACAGAACGATCTGCTGCCGTCGACACTGTACGGCAACAACACCCCAGGGTTATAGATATTTCCTCTACGGATGTTAAAACACAGAATAAAATGATGGTGTGAAAAAGCAGAGGCACTTTAGCAACCCACTGAGTACTGCCATTAGCATCAAGCTAGCAAACAATGTTACTTCTTCATAATGGAGGTAGGGCTGCAACTAACGATTATTTTCATTGTGGACTAATCTGTCGATTATTTCTTCCATCAGTCGACTAATCATTTTATCGAAAAATGTGTTAAAATGTTGAAAAATGTCGGTCTGTCTCTCCCAAACCCCAAAATTACGTCATCTAATGTCTTGTTTCGTACTCACGCCAAAGGGTTTTAGTTCACCGTCATGGGAGAGTGTGTAAAGCTGCCAATATCTGAACGTAAGAAGCTGCAGTAAGAGTATTTTGGGGTACTTTTATAGTACTTTTCTATGAAAAATGACTCAAACCGATTAGTTGACTACTAAAATAGTCACCGATTATTTGGATAGTCGATTAGTTGACTAATCATTGCAGCCCTAAATGGAGGACATAAAGTAAGAAAATTTTAAAATAGTGGCTTACCACTTATTATATTTATTCCACTTATTCCATTATATTATTATAATATTATTATTAACTTACCACAACATTAGTTTTTATCTGCTCCCGTTTGCCTTGATAAACTTCATGCATCGCGCCATCATTTCAAACTCAACACTTCCTGTATCTGTTTCAAATTAAAAGCCCCTTATAACTTCGGTTGAGAGAATCCATTCATTTTCTAAACAGGCTTTTATTGTGAAACATTTGCAGGAACTTGTCGTGGAGGATTCAGTGACTTGTACTTCAAGTGTTGCTCCTGCCATCTAGTGGCGCTTTTTACGTTACTACAGTAACATTAAATAATAGTGATAAGACAAGACAGGACAAGAACAACCCGATGACATCACTCACGTTGTGAAAGACGACCAGGGACGATTGATCGTGGACCAACGTGTAGTGTGTCATATCTGTCGGCCAAGTCACGGTACGATTTTATGACCCCACAATCACCTACTCTAACATAGTGACTGTCGGAACGAACTAAAATGTCTTGTCCCACCAGTTGGGAACCACTATTTTCCATTTTTTGTTTGTTTACTTACTGTGTTTTTTCTCAGCGTTAAATGTCCGATTCCCTTTCCAATCGGTCATTGTTCCTGCTAACTCTTATAATGTGAGAACCATGTTTTTCTAGATATATGGTTTTCCTTTTAAAGCGAAAAAATTATATCATATGCTGCATCAGTAAATCTGAGCACAACGTCGAATTTCTGCTTCTATTAAAATGACGATGAACAACATTTAGACATCATGATCTTTGACAAGAAATGAAGGGAAGAACAGTTTATCACATACCACCTAAACCTCTGTGGTGACTGAAGGAAACCACACTAAACAAACTGATTAAACTTCTCTCATTCAGCTGAAGGTCAAAGTCAGCAGGGTGTCATGGTAAATTTGGCGGTTTTAAAGGAACGGTCACTTGATCCATGCGCTCTGAGCTCTAATTGAGTTCGTCTGGTTAACCCAGGGTGACGCTGCCACAGGCCTTCAGTTCACTTGTTACCTCAGGATCTTAGAAAGGTTACAGCAGAGGAACCTGGCTCAGAGAACACAGCCAAACCAAACAGTGAGGTCCTTTAGGTCTCTCACTTCAGTGTTATTTTTTTCTCCACACTGTGATTCTTCCTCTGTCTCCACTTTACACAAAATGCTTCTGCTCCCCTTTTCAACAAAGACTCTTTTATGTGTTAAGCAATGTGGTTTTAAATGACTTAGCCAAGAAACAAGTGAGCTGTCCCCACTGGAGAGTGGCGCTGGTTCCACCCAGACTGTATAACATCCTCAGAAACAGTCCTTGAATAACAACTGCAGAATATTTTAGCAGGGTGGGTCTGGAGGTTGTGAGTGCAGTAGGTTCCTACTGTTGTGTTTGATACAAAGTTATGCATCTCATTTCCTCAGCTCCGTGTTTAAAGGCTCGGCAGTGTGTGTGTACAACATGGCCGACATCCTCACAGTCTTCAACGGGCCCTTCGCTCACAGAGAGGGGCCCAACTTTCAGTGGGTGGCGTTCCAGGGACGCATCCCATACCCAAGGCCCGGAACTGTGAGTTCATTTCTAGCCCATTCACTGGTTAAGAAATAAATGGACTGGATTTTGTCAGTGATGACCATGACATTCTTTTTAACACTTTTTGTTCCACCAGTGTCCCGGTGGAGCCTTCACACCTGACATCCATACGACAAAGGAGTTCCCAGATGATGTGGTGACCTTCGTACGGAACCACCCGGTCATGTTCAACCCCATCTACCCAGTGGGGAGGAGACCTCTGGTGGTTCGGACCAACGCTGACTACAAATACACATCAGTGGCAGTGGACCAGGTTTTGGCTGCTGATGGCAACTACCAAGTGTTGTTCCTGGGCACAGGTATGACTGTTGACAGAATGTGTATCTTCTATCAAAGTACAGCCAATTTTGAGGGTTTTTTAAGCCTGCTATGAACAACAGCTTGAGTTTTACACTGCTTGTTAAGGTCACAATAAAAAATGCTGTCATAGAGCAAGCTCACGTATATACTCCAAAATTTAAAAAGCAAAAAAATTACATTTTTTGCAGGTATTGTGAAAATAAATGCCATTTTTCATCGTTTTCGATTTTTTAAAAATGAGAGTCAAATTGTAAAAATGCTTCGCTCTTCTAGTGTCAAGGTCATTTTACTTTTTCAACACCCAAAGTCAGATTTTTTTTGTTTCTCCAGAAAAAATAATAAGACTATTAATTGAATCTAATCTTACTTTTGACATGAGCATCAAAACACGACCGGTACTGCATTTTTTAGGCTGATATTGATGTCAGAATTTAACGAATCTGTAACAAATCTGATAATGACACACCAACTAATATTTTTTATACCTCTGCACCAGTGACAGCTTTGACCAGAGGCATTATGTTTTCAGGTTGTATGTCCTTCCATTCCATTCTTGTGAACGTGATATTTCAGGAAGGCATTGAGGAAATGTCTTCAATTTTGGCACAAACGTCCACTTGGACTCCACACTGAACTGACTGATTTTGGTGGTCAAATTTTAAATGTCAAGGTCACTGTGATCTTCCGTCTGCTCCACTCTCTTGAACATGATAGCTCAGAAACACCTTAAGGGAATTTCTTCAAATTTGGCACAAACATCACAAATAGAGTAAAATTTGATGGTCAAGGTCACTGTGACCTCACAAAACCCTTTTTTGGCCATAACTAAAGAATTCATACACCAATTATGACAAAATTTGGCACAAATGTCTGACAGAATATACTGATGACATTTCATATCCAAAAGGTCAACTTCACTGTGACATCATGATGTTATGCAAAAACAGTTTTCTGGCCATTATTCAATGTCATATCTCAGGAACAGAAGGGGAGACATTTGGTCAGACACTGAATTGGTGACACTAATCTTGGGGTCCATCTTGAAACTGTGCTTCACCACATATATTATATGAGTCTGGGGAGACATTTATGTATGAGAGGCACACAGCTGTGATAAGGATGCCTTAAAATAGCTTTAAAGAACTGTGACCAAAATATGTTCTAAGCAGGATATCTATAAAGCTATAAACAACTATAAAGCAAGGAACCTGTCTTTCTGTCTTTCTATGTGTTCTTTGCATATCTCGAGAACTCTTCATCCAATCTACTTCACATGTGGTGGGTGTATTGCTGGGAACCCAAGGATGCGCCTTGAGTAGATCTGTGGTGTTTTCTTTGCCATATAAACTTAAAACCAGGGAGGAAAGGAGGCCGGTACAGTCCGCTACTCTGTACTACTAAAAGATTTGGTGCCAGTGCGCAGTACTGAGAAGAGGGGAAAGAAAGAGAAGAGGGATCTGACGAAACCTGTTTGTTAAAGTTGGAAAGAGAAGGTCTGAGTTCGGTTCACTTCAGAGGGGTCTGAGTTCTCTTGGAGTGTTCACATATGCACAAAAAATGCTGAGTCACCGTTCTGAGGGCTGAAAAGGACCAAGGCAGGTTTGAAATACAGTTTTTCTGCTGCACTTTCTTCAGCTTATTTTATGAGTAAATGATTGTTGAGCGGAGTCCTCTTGCCACAGCTGGTTGTCAGATAAACAGATAACGGGGGGGATAGTACACTGTGGGCGTGGTGGCACATTTGAAAACACAGACACCGTGATACGGCATGTAGCTTAAATTATGTCACAATTAGGCCATAAACAGGGCGATAAGACAAGGTCCTTAAGATAGGATATCATTTTATTGAATCAGGTGAGAGAGTCTGCAGGTCTTTACCCTGTTTGTTTTACTCAAATGTCAGCCTTGATGTTAGCACTTGTGTTTTTAAAACTTCCTAAAACTATTAAAAGTGTTTTATCCTGCCTCACAGGCAGGAAGTATATAGAATTATACCTCTTGTTTCTGTGCTCACAGTGTGGTGGTTAAATACAGTAGAATAACGTGAACACGTGCATCTCCACTCGTGCACAAGCATGTATTTGCATACTCCTTTTCTCTCTCTCTCTCACAGCTGCTTGTGTTTATCAGACAGCCTCTCCATTCTGTTTCTCCTGCCTGGATCTCTTGAAAAAAAAAAAAAAAAAGCCAGTGCTGTCCAACAATATCTGAGCCCCCCGAAATGCTGCTTTGTCTGAGGGAGACGCTCTTATCACGCGTTTCCAGGAGCTGTTACTGTCCTCCCTCAGTCCGCTGCTCCAGCTCCCAGGACCAAACAGCTGTATTGATGATGCTTGTGTTGCATGTTGCCCTTTCCGTGGCCCTTCTCCGCCCCTGCGCGGGCTTAAGAGCTTCCATTCCCACTCCTGCCACAGTTGATTCTGCTGTGAAAACCAGCTATCGTGCCTAATTCAAAAGCAAACACGGGCAAAGGAAAACAGAGCAGGAGTTTATTTTTTTCCCCCAGCAGTTGTATTGTAGTTTCTCTGTCTGGGCAGTCTTTATTGAGTGTGTGTATCTGTTTCACACGGTTGTTTTATGTGTGGTTACAGCTCATGACATGTCTGCTCTCTGCCCCCCAGACAAAGGTACAGTACAGAAGGTAATTGTGCTGCCAAGCAATCAATCCCTGCATGAAGATCTGATCCTGGAGGAGCTGGAAGTGTTTAAGGTCAGCTGTCTGTTTTTCTCTCCTTTCTTCTTTCATTCCACTCTCACTTTCATCCCTTTTCTTTCCCACAAATCAGGTGGTGGGGGTAGCGGGGCGGGGGTGCACTTGGCCACAACACAAAGGCCAGGGGCAGACAGACAGAGGCACGGTGGTACACAGGAGATAGATGTTCTGCAGTGTAGTGCAGCGCAGAGTGATGGGAAACATGCTAACATACCGCAAGGGTCTGGTTGTTGCCCCCAGTGAACCTTCACACATGTTGCTTTATCGTAGTTCAGAGCGCTAAACGTGTGATCAACCTGTGATCGGACGTAAAGGCCACGGCTCCTTTGATCTTTCACTGCACCTGAACTATAGCTGTGCTTCATTTAGGGGAGATTTATTCTCAGTTGAACGTATATATTTCCTTTATAAAGATACATCTGGTGAGAAGCTGATCCTGGATGGGTACTGTCTCTGCTGTGGCTGTTTTAAATTGTCATTAAAGGAATACTTCACCCTCCAAATGACCGATTTTGTATCAGTTCCTCACCCCATGTTACGATGAATTAGCGAAGAAAACTTTGTTTTTCTTGCATGCCTCCACTGTGAGCGAAGAATCCAAAAACTGAGAAAATCCTCAATGAATTGAAGTCATAGGGGTCCACGTTTAACAACAGCAAAACTATGGCTCTGTCTACACATATACAGATGTTTTGGAGAAAGGATATTTTCCTCCACGTTGTGACCTCCCTTTCAGACGAAAACAGAGTTTTAGTTCACTAAAACAGAGCGGAGCAGTGTGTAGGATTTCGTGGCATCTAGAGGATTGCAGATTGCCACAAGCTTAAGGGCCCGTCCCAATACCCGCCCTTAGCCCTACCCCTTGGCCCTACCCCTTAGCCCTACCCCTTGGCCCTACTCCTACATTTGCGTGTTCCCGCAAGGGGTAGGGGTGTCCCAATTCCTTTTTGCGTGTAGGGGTAGAGGGTATAATGAGGGGTAGTGGGTATGAAACTAGCCCTTCAGAGCGAGGGATTTCAGATGCTGACTTGCCAGCGAGGGGTAGACGTTGCCATGGCTACCATCGAGCAAGAAACGGGGAAAAAAGTTGTTATTGCTTTTCACGATGTCTAGATTGGAGTTGACAGAAAGCTAGCCAGCTAGCTAACGTTACCGTCGTCAGGTTGCTTGTTAGCTAGCTAGCTAGCTCGCACTATCTGGCGTCTGTCATCTGTCCTGTTCTGCAAAATTGTCAGCTTTTTCACATTATGATAACACGCCGGCTAGTATAACTATGCTGCCTCGTAATGTTAGCTGGTTAGTCCCCTGTCGTACATATCATTTCGTCGTCTGTCGTTCATCAAACGAAGCATGATGAATACAGTAAATGCGATCGGTAGGATTAACTCAGCTAGAGACTCCATTGTAGATGCCGGTTGGAAATGTAGATGGCTCGCAGCTTCCTGTTTAAAATAGTTACGTATGCGTGAACGTAACCGACGCAGTGACGTAGTGAGTGGTGTCCCAGTTCCTAGGGAAAGATTTCAACCCCTACCCCTTGTTGCTTCATTTTGAGGGCCAAGGGGTAGGGCCAAGGGCTAAGGGGTAGTGGACAAGGGGGGGTATTGGGATTGGGCCTAAACTTCTCCCAGTAAACTCCCAATTAGGATACCCATAGAGGGTTTTTTTTGTACAGGAGCTGAATCTTTACAGAGGCACCTTGGTCTCTAAAACAAACGGTCCCACTGATTTAAACCTATATAAAACTGAATAAAACAATTTCACATTAAAAATCTGTGTTTTTTTAGAGGGACTGCTGACAACGGTGGCCGACGTGAAAATGCGAAATTGCGTTTTGCTAGCACTGCTTGGTCTAATGACTGCTTTACACTTAAACTTAGTATTACTGCACCACTTCATGGACGCACAGAGACATCTGCTGGGGCCACTGTTTTTTGTTCCACTTCTGTATCCTCGGTTTAAAGTCAGCCAAAAACAGTGATTTCGGATCGGGCTAGTCAAATTAGTGGACAATTTTGACAAGAGGGATTGTTGTCGATGAGGAGTGAAAGAAAACTTATGCATGGCCAGAGCATGCCTCATACCTTTGTGTGTGCTCTTTTGTCCTCATATCAAAGGGGACTCAACAGTGATGAGATCTCCACTAGGTGTTTTGAAAATGTTAATGTTAGCCTATATACCTTACTACCTTTGAGACGAGTGGAGAGCATTTTCACCTTCTAGTGTGGATGGAGATCATTTGTAAGACAAAAGTCATGTGGACAATTTTTTTTTAAAACAGAGGGGAAAATATATCAAAAACATCTGTAAACAAAAACTGAAGAATGTTGGACTGTAATAATTGATTCTTAGAATGGACATTCGCCCGGCATATAGGTCAGAATGCATTTGTCAGGACTCCAGTATTCATTCACTGCACTTTATCGACTGAAATTGAAGGCACCGCAATGCACAAGGCACTTATGACTTCAATTCATCAAGAATTTTCTCCTTTTTTGGATTCTTCGTTCACCGTAGAGGGGTGCGAAAAAAACAAAGTTCTCCTCACTAAGTTTACGTAACACAGGGTGAGTAACTGATATACAAATGGTCATTTGGGGAGTGAAGTATTCCTTTAAAAAGCTGTTCCCTTCCTTTTCCCCCAACATGTTCCCACCTATTCCTCTAAGATTTTGATAGAAGTAACTGTCAACAACGTCTAAAAGCTCTGAACTTTGCCCTTGTGTGTGTTATTTTTCAGAATCAAGCTCCTGTTACAAACTTGAGAATATCCTCAAAGAAAGTAAGTGTCCCTCCAACTCTGCTGACCTCACACATTAAGTGCCGTTTTATTGTTTTAATATGTTATTCATTGTCTGTGGCTACTATGTAATGCTCAAAACACAACTCTCCAGTGCGTAATAAGCCTCCCAAAGGCAGGGAAATAATGAGCCATAATTGTTTCGGCGCTCTGCCTCATTTTCCTGTCAGCCGGCCACTTATTAAGACAAACAGGGCGGCTGACATTTGAACTGTTTACTTTGCAGCAACAGCTGTACGTCAGCTCCGAGTTCGGGGTCTCGCAGGTCTCCCTGCACCGTTGCCACGCTTACGGCTCGGCTTGCGCTGACTGCTGCCTCGCCAGAGACCCCTACTGCGCCTGGGACGGACTCAGCTGCTCCCGCTTCTACCCCACCGGCAAAAGGTACACAGAGGTTTACAGTTTAAGGGGTCATTACTGCGGTTTGGTGCCGGTGTTCGGTAACTTTTAAATGTTCTGCAAAGACGTTTAAGTGTCCATTAAGGATTGATCCCTTAGCAGTGTAGTGCTGAAAGGTGTTGATTAGGGAGCCCATTCATGGGGGCAGCCATTCAAAACATTCACAAGAGTTAAATAAACAACAGCATAGTGCAGATTTTTCAATAGCATTCAATATTTCTGTTCACTTGCCATGAGAATCTCGTGAAGATTTGGGCCTCCAACACACAACAAAAGCAGCATCCATCAGTTACATAACAAATATGAAATTAATCAATGTACCACATCAAGTTGTCCTGAATGTGGGCACCAGATGATGTACAACAACATGTTAAACAAGACCAGAAAAGAGCTGGTCGCAACCTGTGAGGGCACAAAGATCACATGGCTGGTATCCCTCAGCACACACTTCAGTGTAAGTACGTCACTAATTCTGCTTTTGTTGTTTCCCTCCGTCCGTCTAGACATAACACAGACAAGGTGGTATAAGCGACCTCACCTCTGAGTCCGACACCTCTCCGGTCTCTTTAAGGACCGGCTGCGTGTCTCTTGACATTCCAGCCGGCCGCAGGTCAAGTTTAGTTTGGTCGCAGAACAAAAGTGCAGCCCTCGTGTTCCTGCGGAAAATGTGTGTGAAATGTGTCAGCTGTTTACACGCTCTTTTCCTCAAGCTGTTACATATGAGTGTGCACCGCCGAGTGGAATAACAGTCAGATTTTCCTCATTGTTTTGGCACTGTCGGCTCCCTCCACAGCTTTAATATGAGATGAATATATGAGGAAGAATGTTGTGTATTTGTTCTGTATTTATCTGCAGTGTATTTATACTCAATGCTGTTTCTTCTTGTTTTAGGAGGAGCAGACGGCAGGACATTATGCACGGAAATCCGCTCACTCAGTGCAGAGGATTCAATCTAAAAGGTATTTCAAGCTGCTCGAATCAATACTTTTATTTTAGGGAAGCATCAAATGGCTGGGTTTGATGTGAAAGGTGTCGCTTGAAGGGACACAGAGAATTTTACCACAGCTCTACAGAGCTTAGCCTCTTGTAGCTATTTGTTTAGATTTTATGGCCCACAAATTACGCCGTCATCAACCTCACAACAGCAGGCGGCAAAGCTCTGATAAACCCCACTGTATGCTGCACGCCCAGCATCAGACAGCAGACGAAATTAGGAAGAAGCTGGCGAGGAAAAGCGGCAAGCAGCTATAAATCCAGTTATGTTTCTCAGGAGGTCGTAGGAACCAAAATAGAGTGAAAATGAAAGTGAATACTCAACTTACGTTCATCAGGTGGTCAGAAACACAACTCCAAATGAATGCTAATGTCGCTACGTGTCAACAGGATGTGTAAATAGGTCACTGGTTGGTAACATATTAGCCTTAACAAATTTATAAGGTGATAATATGTCAATGTTGCGTTTTCTCGTCACATACCGACGTTGGTCATGGACTTTCAACGTCCAGATATGATGTGCAAGGTACCCCGGCTGCGTTGGTTGTTGACACTCTGGGACGCCGTGTCAAGTTCTGCCTGTTACATGCATTGTCTTCTTTCAAAATACACTTCTGTTTTCACAGGAAATTTAATGTTTATATACAGTCTCTTTCAAACTGAATGCACTACGTCAGTAAAAACAACACCAATTGACATTTTTTTGCCTTCAACAACAGCAGCACATGATTGGGTTTCGGAAAAAAGAACAGGGTTTGGCTTTATAATCTTTTAGGAGCTGAACACCCCTGTGGACTTAAGTGGACTTTCGTCACCTTAACCTTTGTTTGTGTCCCGCCGCGTTTCCCACCAATGCCGCCAAGCACCATTTAACTACAACAGCAACCGACCATGTATCATGCTAACGTTAAAGCACAGCTTTTTCGTGAGTGTCTGACGCCGCTAGTCACTGCCTAAGCGCCGAATTTCTACAACTTCGGAGTGAGACCTTGTTGCCCAAAGATCTCAGAAAGTCCACATTATTACAGGAACATGGTGATGAAAATAAATGTTCGGTTAGTTCACATATTGCGTGTCAATTTTTTGCTCACATGTAATTTGTAATATGGTGTTCGGTTGTGGCGGTTAGTTGCTGTCCACGTAGAGTGACCGAGATTAGTTAGAAAAGTTATTTATCAGCATTAATCCTGACAACAAAGGTAAAGCAATTTTTTCGTGTTTTTTTTTAGGGGATGCACTGGTATTCACTATTATTGTTGTGTCATTTTAACGCTCTGAGCAATAAAATACACAACATCTTCTTTGTAGCATCCATGTTGTTTCCACGTTACGACTCAAAGCTCATGAACACACCAAAGTCAGAAGAATGACTTCCCAACTCTGGAAATCATCTAGAAACCATCCGAGGAGCATGTAAATGCAGCACATGTGTTTCACACAATGGCAAAACTGTCAATACAATCAATATAAAATGATTGTAGTTGTTTACACCAAAGCTGTAGCTGCATCCTCTGTGTATTTTTGTGTGTTAATGTACCCATCCAGAGGTCTCTGAGTCCAGGTACCGCACAACATCCATCACCAAAACTCACCCAGCAGCACTGGCAGGGTGCGGTTTAATGAGCGGAGAAGATTTGCTCCCCAGAGTGTCCCATTTCCTCCAACAGTTTACATCTCTAAATTAAAACGAGCTTGGGGAACAAACCATATGGCCATTACCACTAATTAGTCACAGCCCTGTCACACATCCAGCTGAGTGACGAACCATTTAGCTGCGACAAAAACGACGCGGCAAATGAGACGAGACGGAGTTGCTCCGGTGCATCGACGGTTATTTTGTCAGTCTGCGGAAGCTGGAGAAGTCTGGGTGGAGTTTGGTGGTGCTGCAGGTGTCGGGCTAAGCTCTGTGTCAACATTTCCCTCTCGCAGTGGGGACTTGAGACAGATTTGAGGCCATCTGTGGGGTTTGTGTCTGTCAGCGAGTGACGTCTGAAGTGACTCCCTTGACTCTGTGTGTGTTTGTGTGTGCATGTGTGTGTGTGTTAGCCTACAGGAACGCAGTGGAGATGACACAGTACGGCGTCAAGAACAACACCACCTTCCTGGAGTGTCTTCCCAAGTCTCCTCAGGCGTCTATTCGCTGGCTCATTCACAGAGACAATGACAGGAGGAAAGAGGTCAGTTTGACATTTAGAGAGGTCAAAGGTCGACATCACAGCCCGTATCTAACAAGCTGACATGGCACAACAAAAATCCCTTCAAGATAAAACGTGCTTTTCATGTTTTGGCTACGTCGTTGAAATATTACATCAAACATTTAACATGTCATGGCGATCAAATGAGCTCACACGCTTGATCAGGACTTGTAACGCCTGAGGAATGACACATAGAACATGGAGCGTCATACAGATCAAACATCCTATAGACCCAGACTAATGACTGGGATCTCAGCGGGGGAAATGCTTTACAAATATTTGACGAGATTAGATAAAGCTTGGCCCGAGTGCGCCTGCATGAAAAACCCTTTATGGACTGAGCTCTCACCTCAGTGGAGTAGATTCAGAGTAATGGCTGTTTTATAGCGTCTCCCCGTGAGAATAGAAGTTGGCCCTTTAAATAAATCACTTAAGTTTTATGGTGTGTAATGATCAGAGTCTTTTCCAAACTAAGGCCAGGCTGATTTTAAAGTGAGAAAGGACAAAGCTGTTGGATTTAGAGTGTCGCCATCGGTTTATTTTTAAACTGATGGCGACGAAGGCACTTCAGCATCTTTCAGCACCTCCACTGTGACGTCCATTTCAGCTTCTTTTTACACTTTTTTTCGCTGCATATCTTCAGCAGCAGCCACATTTGAAATGTCTTCAGAAGATGTATCTGTCCTAGTGAAGCATATGTATTAGTAACCTGACACGCCAGATGGTTTGTTAACACATGACCATCTGAGAAGCTGTCGTTGGAATCTGTTTGGAAAAGGACTGGCACTTTCAAAAATACTTGGCAGGTGATTGGATGAACCATCTGTCCGTCACCGTGTATCATGGACCATGGATCTATAGAGGAGCTGGATGCAGTGTAAAAAGCAGGACCCATTTCACCCCTATGGACGCTGCTCAGTGGTGTATGAAGCCAAACATTCAACTGACGCATATAAGATAATGATGGCAAAGTACACTTCCGTTATGGCAGCGCTGTCCTTGGCTGCGGCCTCACTGGCTCTTGGAGAGAATGGACATTTAACTTTTGCAATAACGCTTTTGCTGCTGATGTTTATCCATGTTTTATTCAGAGAGTCAAATGCAGCAAAATTTCTATCTACCTACCTACTAACCAACCAACCAAGCAAGCAAGCTACCGACCGATCTACCTACCTACCTACCGACAGACCAACCGACCGACCAACCTACCTACCAACCAACCAAGCTTCCGACCGACCTATCTACCTACCTACCGACTGACCGACTGACCGACTGACCAACCAAGCTACCGACCAACCGACCTACCTACCGACCAACCAACCAAGCTACCGACCGACCTACCTACCTACCTACCAACCAAGCGACCAACCGACTGACCAACCAAGCTACCGACCTACTTACCTACCTACCTACCTACCGACCAACCAACCAAGCTACCGACCAACCTACCTACCCGACCGACCGACCGACCTACCTACCTACCTACCTACATACCTATCTACCTATCTACCTACCTATCTATCTATGGCGGGCCGAGCTGGTTACTTCCACTTTAGCACTCCATTAATTTGAATGGGGATAAAAGTATTTTATCTTGCAGCTCATCTAGACTTTAAAAATGTTGTCATACTAAATGGATCCACCATGTATCCATATTTTTCGCCTATGGGAAAAGTTTTGTGGGCTTTCAGTGCCGTTCTTTCAGCGTACTCTCCAGTTCTGATACAACTCCTAACTTCTTAAGGAGCAGCCATTGTTGTTATAAACACTGGCCACACACATCTAAACCACAACCGTAGCTGTCAGTAGCTCTGCATAGGACGCTGATACTTGAACCCTGACGAGATGGATTTTCGTGTACATTCATTTCACACACCTACGGACAATTTAGAGTCACCAGTTAACCTGCATGTCTTTGGACTGTGGGAGGAAGCTGGAGTACCCAAAGGAAATCCACGCTGACACAGGGAGAACATGCAAACTCTGCACCTCGGGGTTCAAACCACAAACCCTCTTGCTGTGAGGCGACAATGCTAACCACTGCTCCATCGTGTCGCCATGCATTTTCGTGTGATATTGTGAGAATCCAGCTGCCCTGCAAGGTGAACCTACAAGAAAAATAAATCTAAAGAGATATGAAACAGTCTATGTTGCCTTTAAAAAACACAGCCACCCATATTCCCTAATTTGATGTTAGATGATGATGATGGTGGAATGCTATCTGAGACTTTGCTCCAAAATCTGCAATAATAGGCTGACATCTGCTTGTCTCAAAAGTTAGAATAAACCTTGAAAGAGTGTTAGAACGGTCTGAAGTCTGAGGTTTTTGCTCACAACGATTACTTATACATATGTTTACCTCATCATTTGAAACTTTGGCCACGTTTAATATGAACATGCATCACTGTAACATTATATATATGACAGAAAATAAGGAAAAGCATGATAGATCCCTTTTAAGTGACTCCATTAATCATCAGTTAGTATTTGTCAGGTTTCCCTGTCTGTATCGTTCAGGTACTGCTTTGATTTGGATCTTTTCCAATTCTGTGCTACAAACCATGTGGACAGGGTTATGGCACTAACTAACTGTGTCAACCACAGGTGAAGCTGAGTGACCGCGTCCTCTCCACGGAGCACGGCCTCCTCATCCGCTCCGTCCAGCTGTCCGACCAGGGCCTCTACTACTGCCTGACCACGGAGAACAGCTTCAAGCGCACCGTCGCCAAGATCCGCCTGCGAGTGCTGAGCGAGGCCATGGTGAGCGTGCTGACGGACAAACAGCAGTCGCCGTGGGCCTGGGCCAGCTCGTTGCACCCGAAGACCCTCCTGGCAGCCTTCAGTCCGGCGGAGAGCTTGGCCGTGCAGCAGTACTGCAAAGAGAGGAAGGAGATGCAGAACCTCCAGCAGAGGCAGCAGCCGCCTCAGCCGCCTGGGCCTCTCAGGGGGGACCTCGCCAAACTGAAGCCCCTGCTGGACCGGAGGAAGATCCGCAACCGGCGCAATCACCTCCCAGAGGTCTGACACAGGGGAGGTGCAGACACTGACGCGAAAACCTTCCTCTGTTTCTATCCCCTCATTATCCGACTCTCATCTCAAACTGCAGAGCTGCACTGTGGATGTACAGTAAAACGAGGAGGTGGGTGCAGGGAGTTGTTATTCGGCAATATCTCTTTTTCTTGCATGAGGTTCTGTGACCAGATGGCTGTGACACACACTAGTACACACGCACAGGCACCCAGGAGCAATTTATTTGCTGTTGCAGTCACAACCCAAACTGAAGTGGCCCTGTTATGAGTGCCACTAATAAACTGCAGTTGGTATTGCTTATGATAATACACCCTGAGACGCAGCTACGGTCGATGATCGTATCATATTTTAGATATTAGAGGGGAAATTGGACCGGCCGGATATTAGCTCACAATGGATTTGTTCACAAACAGAGGAAGTAATTTGAAATCACAATAGTAAATAGGGGAGATTGAAAAGGGACAAAAGGGAGATTGATGCATGCTTGAGAGTGAGCGCCCTCTCAAAGTATAATATCAGTATTTTATTAGATTCTACTCACATTTCTGTATTTACTTTGAACTAACAAAGTTGTCTCTGCTCTGTGAAATGACTGAAAGCGGTTCGCGGGCACATGTAGGGTAATAAAAAGTCAATTTATGAGAGAAATATGTTTTATTTTCTCATGGGTTGACTGCCTCACGCACTATCTGCAATAGCACTGTTAATACCAAGTGCAGATGATAAGTGGTACCAATAAAAAGTGTTTCATTACAGCGCTGTAAATTTAAAAGGATTTAGTTCAAAGTCCGACATAAAGGGGAAGTTTGATATTTTTCAACCTGGACTTTGTTTTCCCCTGTTGTTGTGTCGAAGTGAATTTTGGGTTCAACAAGTTTTGAAAGGGGTTCAGTATTGAGCGAGAGGGCTGCAGCTGCCAGTGACTAAAAAGGCTGTTATGTAACCAGCTGGGGCATTTGTGCACCGTCAGTTTATGTCTACTAACAGTGCTTGTTTTTGCTACTGACAGGCTGAGATTGTTATAGTAAGTGTTTGACAGCTGATGGAAAGGATCCCTACGGAGATGGACCTTTTTTTTAAACTAGTAACAGTGCCAAAATTGCCACCACCAAACCCACCAGACTCCATTTAAATAAACGGTAATTTTGTCATTGTAAAACACACTCCATTTAAAGTTGACAGAAAAATTCAGAACTCACAAAAACCATCTTGGTGTGTCTTTATACTGTTCCAACAATCACCAACTCTGGTTTGGTTGAAATTAACCCTTAATTCACCAAGTTAGATGTGAAAATATGCTGGCTCTAAACACCCTTAAATTACTGCTTATTTAAATGGAGTCTGGTGGGTTCGGTGTTGGCGATTTTTGGGGCTGTTTCTCCTTAAACAAAAAGGTCTATCTCTGTAGGGATCCTTTTTATAATGTCACCAGACACTTGAAATAACAATCTGAGCCTGTCAGTGGCAAAAACAAACACTTTTAGTGGACATAAATTCACGGTGATGACGTTGCAGCTGCAGCACTCTCGCTTCATAGTGGACCAATTTCCAAAATTGTTGTTCCTATTAGTCACTCAGACAAAAAACTGAAAATAGGGTCCAGGTTGAAAATTTTAAAGTTACCCATTAACATCCAGTACTGATTCTACCCAAACAGATTAATAGTAAAATACTGAGTAGAATATAAAATTCTTACACAGTCTCTCCTGTATTTATTCCTATTACTCAGACGTACACGTAAGAGAATCTGCCTCACTGTAATTCAGCTGCAGATTGTATCATACTTCTCTTGTTTCTTTCACAGAAGCATGTTTATAGAAATCCATCAGTAACGTAGAAGCATCTTAATCCTTGCCTGGATTAGATTTAGCACATTTTAGTTTTACAGCATAGTTTACATCCCACGGTAGATGCTGAAACATGACAACATCCTTCTTTGGATCCACATTTTCCACATTGTCCACAGCGAAGTGGGCACCTTTAATTCAGAAATAATAATTAATTGACATATGTGAATAGACTTTTGTTTCCTGAGGCGTAGTTAATGTAGATAGAGGTTATTTGTTGCTTGTGTACAGAGTATGTTTTTGTTTCTTTCCTCCTTTTAATTTAATGTTGTGCAGGTGTTTTTGTGAAAATGTGTATATAATTTCAACATATTTCACCAGCTATGACTGTATCTGCAAATTGCAGAGACATACAGTGTTATTTTCATTTTGAAAAAACAAAGACTTTCTAGCTGTACCTTCCCTCTAAACAGATCTCTGCTCCGCGTTTAATAAAGCTGTGTGACCGGCATCATGTCAACTTCAACTCAGTGTAATTTCGGTGTTATGAAACATATGTATTTCTATTTATTAATGTCATGATAGCCTGAATAAATCTGTGCAGATGAATCTCAAGTTTACAGAAAGAGCATGTATTTTATTGTCAGACATTTTTATTAGTATAATTTCTCAAAAGGTGATTTTCTTTTTTCTTTCTGTTACCGGCAGATACATCATCCCTCTGTTGACTTTATAGATCCCATGGAGGGGCTTGTCATGATTATGATGGCCAATATGATTTTGGGATATATTGTTATTTACTTTCTTGTTGGAGATTGATGAGAAGATCGATACCACTGTTATGTTTGTACAGTAAATATGAAGCTACAGTCACCAGCTGGTTAGCTTAGCTTAGCACAAAAAAAAGTAGTAAAATTTGACTTGACCCTGATCATCTCAGCTAACTCTTGACAAAAAAGTTAACAAGTATATCTCCCAAAACTATTCTGTAAACGATTATCACACGAAGAAACTTTGACAACATTGAAAGTGTATGGGTACACACTAACGTCAGAGGGTCCAGCTTTTGAAAAACATAAACTTGTGTCCTAAATTTTTAAGATTATTGCCCAGTACCTGTAGAGAAGCCAATTTCCACCAGTGTGATGAAAAAAAAACAGATCTTGTCACTCATTATAATGAGAAATTTTCTCAAAATGATGACTTACTTCTCTGAGAATAATGAGAAGCTCTCTTAAAAGAAGGACTCAGTTTCTGAAAATACAAAATATCTCAAAACAGCAGGTTTGTATCTCAAAATAATGACTTACTAGAACAAAAATATGAAAAACTTTCTCAAAATAATGACTTAGTATCTCAAAATAATTTAAAAGAATGACTTAGTATCTCAAAATAATAAGAAACTTACTCAAAATAATGACTGGATTTCTCAAAATAATGAGTTTGTTAGGTTTGGTTACATCACTGACGATGTGTTCAGGTGCATCAGAAGATGTATTCAAGAACACACAGTGTTACAAAATGAGAAACTTTGTCAAAATAATGAACCATTTCCCCCAAAAATATGAGTTAGTATCTCAAAATGAGAAAAGTCCTCAAAATATTGACGCAGTATCTCAAAATAATGAAAAAAAACAAAAACTTAGTTTCTCATTGTTTTGAGATCATTTCTCAAAAATAATGGCTTAGTATCTGAAATGTATTTTAAAAACAATGACAGTATCTCAAAATAATGAAAAAAAAAGACTTAGTATCTCGAAATAATGAAAAACTTTTTAAAAAAAAATGACTAGCTAAAAGAATGAGACACTTTCTCAAAATAATGAGTTTATACAGTGACGGA
Source organism: Epinephelus moara (assembly GCF_006386435.1). NCBI lineage: Eukaryota > Metazoa > Chordata > Actinopteri > Perciformes > Serranidae > Epinephelus > Epinephelus moara. The sequence continues at coordinate 25,410,596 of NC_065528.1, read as the reverse complement.
CTCAGGATGTTTGAAGGGCAGGGGCGAAAAGGAAAAAAGGGCACCTACTGCATGACATGGGGACAAGAGGACAGCTAAAAGGGCACATCCGCTCGTTTTCATCCAATAGGGCACATCGTCTTGTTTTGATCAATCAAGAGGGCAGCCAAAAGGGCACATCCGCTCGTTTTCATCCAATAGGGCACATCCGCTCTTTTTGTTAATCAGGAGGGCAGCCAAAAGGGCACATCCGCTCGTTTTTGTTAATCAAGAGGGCAGCCAAAAGGGCACATCCGCTCGTTTTTGTTAATCAAGAGGGCAGCCAAAAGGGCACATCCGCTCGTTTTTGTTAATCAAGAGGGCAGCCAAAAGGGCACATCCGCTCGTTTTTGTTAATCAAGAGGGCAGCCAAAAGGGCACATCCGCTCGTTTTTGTTAATCAAGAGGGCAGCCAAAAGGGCACATCCGCTCGTTTTTGTTAATCAAGAGGGCAGCCAAAAGGGCACATCCGCTCGTTTTTGTTAATCAAGAGGGCAGCCAAAAGGGCACATCCGCTCGTTTTTGTTAATCAAGAGGGCAGCCAAAAGGGCACATCCGCTCGTTTTTGTTAATCAAGAGGGCAGCCAAAAGGGCACATCCGCTCGTTTTTGTTAATCAAGAGGGCAGCCAAAAGGGCACATCCGCTCGTTTTTGTTAATCAAGAGGGCAGCCAAAAGGGCACATCCGCTCGTTTTTGTTAATCAAGAGGGCAGCCAAAAGGGCACATCCGCTCGTTTTTGTTAATCAAGAGGGCAGCCAAAAGGGCACATCCGCTCGTTTTTGTTAATCAAGAGGGCAGCCAAAAGGGCACATCCGCTCGTTTTTGTTAATCAAGAGGGCAGCCAAAAGGGCACATCCGCTCGTTTTTGTTAATCAAGAGGGCAGCCAAAAGGGCACATCCGCTCGTTTTTGTTAATCAAGAGGGCAGCCAAAAGGGCACATCCGCTCGTTTTTGTTAATCAAGAGGGCAGCCAAAAGGGCACATCCGCTCGTTTTTGTTAATCAAGAGGGCAGCCAAAAGGGCACATCCGCTCGTTTTTGTTAATCAAGAGGGCAGCCAAAAGGGCACATCAGCTCATTTTCATCCAATAGGGCACATCGTCTTGTTTTGATCAATCAAGAGGGAAGCCAAAAGGGCACATCCGCTCGTTTTTGTTAATCAGGAGGGCAGCCAAAAGGGCACATCCGCTCGTTTTTGTTAATCAAGAGGGCAGCCAAAAGGGCACATCCGTTCGTTTTTGTTAATCAAGAGGGCAGCCAAAAGGGCACATCCGCTCGTTTTTGTTAATCAAGAGGGAAGCCAAAAGAGCACATCGTCTTGTTTTGATCACTCAAGAGGGCAGCTGATAGGGCACATCCTCTCATTTTCACCTCTCAAGAAGGCACTTTAGCACGGCGTTTTCAACCGAGGTGGCACCAGGGGGCAGCAGTCGCCCCCCCGACCCCACCCCCTGAGTCCATCATTGAGTTTATATCTCTAAATAATTACAAAATTTCACAAAATAATAAGAAACTTTCTCAAAATAATGAGTTAGTACCTTTAAAAAAAAAAAAATTAATATCTTAAGATAATGACAAACGATACTATCACTACTACTGTCATTATTTTGAGTTTCTCATTATGTCATTATTATCGCATTACTCTGAGATACTATTATTTTGAGATATTAAGTCATCATTTTCAGAAAGTTTCTCGTGGTTTTTCTTCCATCACACTGACAGAAATAGGCTCCCATATACCTGAGATACCTGAGGTTGCAAATTCACCTCAAGAGGAGGCGTCTAATCCCAAATGAAACACTCCATTATACTGTAAGTGTGACATGTGAGATTCAGACCCAACAGTTGAATCAAAGACACCCAGGAGGCTGTACAGGGTCATTTAAAACCCATAAAACCAAGGAGGGGCCTCCTGCTGGGCAGAAACACTGCTTTCTCACCAAACAAACCCAAGTACCATTCAGAACCACTATATAATCATCCCTTGACTCATTTTTATGACTCTTTTTGATTTATGGACCACTCAAGGTAAAGAGGAAATCAAGTCATTTTGCTCCAGTGTGCACAATGTGGAGGTTTGTCGCAGCAGCTGGAACGTCTCGGCTGTATTTTAGGCCAAGGGGAATGTGGACCAAACGTGATAGACTGTTGCCGGGTAGGAAAGAGCCAAGACTCAGAACCGAACACCCAGTGAGAAACTCGTTTTCAGCTTTTATTCATTTAGAAGAAACTAGTTCAGCAAAGGTTAGGGACATTTGCGCAAGATTAGATTCATGTACATGTCTTTCATAGGACGTCAAACAGACCCATCTCTCCTCTGTGCAGATTAATAACCTGACTGTTAGTGGCGTCTCCATCCGCTCTCCCGTTAAAGATCCCTGATTGAGTTAACGTTACAGTGTTTGCAATTGAAATAATACTTAACAAAGCTCTGGGAGCTTTGCATAAATCACAGTATTCCCCCCCTGGTATCAAAGGAAGTATGACATTATAAATAACACTAAAATTACAAAAAAGTGCAAGTCTATATCAAAAGGTCTGATGTCCCGTAGCAGCTTAATGCACTGTGCCCTGCGACTCACACACAACAGACACTTCTGTGTGATTCATTCACACCAGCTTGCTTTGGTTATCGTTCCTCCTCACCACGCAGTAGGAGATGAGACACACGACGAAGATGCCCACGCCTGTGCCCATTAGCGTGTTCTGTATTATCTCCAACATCTGGATACGGGAGACTAGCTCCGTCTTAAACCTCTCTGCCGTTGGGTCGTCCACCGCAGCCGTCTGGTTACATTTTGGAGACACAGAGAGAGAGAGTGACTGATTATTATGCATCCCGAGCTAACAGACTCCACACTTCATGACTGCAGGGCTGTGTTTTTTATCTTACCTCATTCAGCCAAACAACAGGGAATATGGTATAATCCTTGACTTTCTTCAGCACCCTGCAGGGAGAGAGTTCATTACTTAGTATTCAGTGCATGATGATGTCTCAAAACAATTTTGCCTTTATTTGACAGTGACAGAAGAGACAGGAAATGCAGGAAGAGAAAGAGGAGGCGGATGACATGCAAACACAAAGAAATAGCTTGACATTTGGGAAAAGCAAGATTCTGCGTCAAATTCACACCATAGGCGTGTATGCAGTATGTTCTATGTCGACACATAGCCTACGCTGTAGCCTGGCGTGCACCTCCACAGAAATGTAACTACTGGTCACAGTGACGCAGACCTCCTGTCGGTTTCTGTAAGCTGAAACCATTTCCCTCAGTGGAAACAAAGCTTTTATTTACTTTAATTTCACAGATAAGAAACAATAAATTGTGAAGACAATAAAGCCTCCACAAAAATAGCATTTTAAGTCTTGTGTGTGATTTATCCTGACTTCATATGAGCAGAGGAAATCTCTGCTTGTGGCTAGGCTAATTTATACAATGTAAAATGCCATAGGCTTGTGCTAATAATGTTAGCATGTTGTATTTGTTTGGAAAACGTATTTAGTATAAGACAGTTTTGTCAGTGAACCTTGTGAGTTGTAATGGAGCTGAATTTTGTAATGTTACCTTTGTTAAGTGTTGCTGTTGTCCCTGGCTTCATTAAGTAGAGGAAAAGTCCGTTAGCCGCTTAGCTAATGTATACAATGTAAAATGCCATAGGCTTGTGCTAAAAACATTAACATGTTGTATTTGTGGGGAAAATGTGTCCAGATAAAGACAAGTGCTTGTCTGTGAATGCTGCGAGTTATAGTGAAGCTGATTTGAATGCTAATTACCTAACTGTAGAACGTAACGTCATTCATAGGGCGCTAATTCAAAGGATATCATACAAACTGTCCTATGAGGATATGTTACGCTGGAGGATTCCACCAGAGGGCACAGCAGAGAACTGAGACCATGAAGAACTTGCTAGCTTAGCGGTTAGCTTAGCAGTCCATACAAAGCCATATAATAAATACATAACCACAGTAAAACCACGACTTGTCCTTTTGAAACTTTTTTGTACTAACTAAAGAAACCAGATAACGTGTTAATTTGTGAGCTCTTCAGTTGGCAGGTTTTGTTACGTCTGAACAGTGCCAGGCGAGCTGTTTGCCCCTGTTCTCACACCCGGGCCAAACAGAACCTCTTGTGTGAGCAGTGCGACTGAGGCGCCGCTTGGCTGCGGCTCATCTAGAGATTTGGAGTCTCGCCTATTTTTTTTCCATGAGATGGTTTGCAGCGAAAATAGACAGACAGTAATCTGTTGGTAGTCATATTGACATCATACCAGCAACAATACACCTTTCACAGCTATTTCAATGGCTCTATCTGTAAAATATATCCCAATCATGAAAAAAACATTATTTTTAACATAAAACTTCTTTTTTCCATTTCAAATGAAAAGCCCTAGAGCATTTCTGTTGACAGAATCCCTTCATTTGTTAACACAAGGCTTTTATTGTAAAATATTAATGGCTATTATCAAAGCCAAACTCTGTGTGCAAAAATAGGGCTGGCAGGCAGCAGTAACACTGTCTGTGTGAACACCACATGCAGGCCAGCCACAGCCATTCAACGAGGCACCCATCACACACAGGTAGAGGAAGGCAGAGAAGCCCGGGCGTCAGTCTTTACACTAAACTGACTAGCTGCAGGCTGTAGCTTCACATTTACCACACAGACATGAGAGTCGTCTTGAACTTCTCATCACACTCTCGTCAAGAAACCAAATAAGTACATTTCCCAAAATCTTTCCCCTAAAAAGGTGAAGCACTACTTACGTGATGACCTTTGATGGTCCATACATCATATTCACTTGAATTCTCTTGGCAAACCTCAGGGTGAATCCGGTTGTCTGGTGGGAAAATACCACAAAATTAGCATCAGAATTGCTGCCACTAAAAGTCAGAAATCACCAATATTATTATATAAGTTTAGAGGCTTTTACAGGTTCCACGTCCAGGTAGGTGGCATGGTGCTCCTCGCTGGGATTGAGGCCCAGCACGGCCTCTCGCAGGGACTGACTGCCATGAAGGAAGTGGGGCAGAGAGATGTAGATCGGTTTTCCTGTTTAGGTGGCAAAGAAACAGAGGAGTCAAAATACCAAGCTGCAGAACAGAGAGAAAGTTCTAGGTCCCGACACCCCAAGCTAAGTAGTCTGTCCTGTACTGCTGGCATTCGTCGGCACCAGTCAGGTTTTTTCCCACCAATTCAGCAGCACAAACTTGTGATATGAGGTATAATTGTTTTTTGTTAGCCACTGAGCTCTTTGGCAGAAACACTACCTGATGGTTTGTGTAATTGTTCACTGGTACATGGTAATGGTATGGAGGGGTATGTCTTACACAGGTGCAGAATATGCGTGCTTGTTAGCCGTCAATTTGGTGTATTCATGTGCAACTTTTTGGCTAAGACACAGCGACGTGAGGCAACGCAGCAGGTGGCTCTCGTTGCTGCTAGTTCTCTGAAGCTGGTTTGGTGTGTCTGGGCCTTTAACGCAACAGTGAGTAAGACTGAGGGGATTTGTGGGAGTGTAGAAGTGAGTATTGCAGATTGCAACCAACTAAAACTTCTCCCACAAAGGTCTCTTCCGTTCTAGAACAAATGGACCTGGTGATTTAAACCAGTAAAAACACAAAATAAAGCAGTTTCATGTAAAAATAAATAATCGTTTTTCCGATGCTCTTGTTGCAGAGAGGGTTCTAACTGCGGTGGCTGACGTGAAAAAAAATTTGAATGGCCATATCTAGAGCCAATGTTTGGTTTGTCTGTTCTGGGCTACTGTAGAAACATGGCAGTGCAACCTGGCGCGATCTCCATAGACAAGGACCCGCTCCCTATGTAAATATAAGCGGCTCATTCTAAGATGACAAAAACACAAAGATTCTTATTTTCGGGTGATTTTACACTAAAGAAAACATACTTATTATATTATATTTCATTTCTGCAAATATATCCTGCACACTGGACCTTTAACTCATGTGCTCAAAGAAACGAATGCTTACTGACCGTCTTGACAGGAGCTGATGTCCAGAACTCCTGCCAGGGTGCAGTCCTTGGTAGTCTTTGGGTCTCTGCAGAAGCATCGATTATCTGGGTTGACCGTAGGGGAGGCCAGGGTATTTGGCTGGAGGGTGTAGCGATACACTTCAATCCCTTTCAGATCCAGTCTCGCCTCAAAGCCAGCTGACACAGACCTGAAGACAAAACAACACAGAGACTAGTACAAAAGTCTTCCAGAGACGGACCTCCATGTACCCAGTAATATCTGACTCTACTGTGCAGCATAATTCAGACCCTGGTGCATGGTTTTGGTGTTAGAAAGCTCTGACCTCTAGTGGTTACTGAGAGGAAAAGTCCAAATGGTTGCAAGGCTCAAATTAAGATGTTAAATCTCCCGTCGTTGACACTTACTGCCCCACTTAATGTTAGCAAAGCACAGTCAGACTACATCGGATGAAATTGCTCCCACGAAATGAAACTTTTCATCACCTGCAGATGTCTGACGAGAAGAAATAGAGCGGCTTTGTCTTGTCCACAAAGGGAGGGAATGAGGACGCATCTGAGGAAGAGGGGAGAAGTAATGAGCTGACTCGTCTGCATTTAGAGCTGCAGCGGTGTATTATAAGAGTAAAGCAGAATGAGCCAAACCTGTCCCGTTGATCATGTTACAGTACTTGTCGTCCCAGAAACGTAAGGTCCTGTTGGACGAAATGGAATTTGTCAGGCACACTATTTGATTTAACAACAGCTGAAAATTTCCAAAAGAAAAAATGGAAATCTCACATGTGGGAATCTGTACAGCCTGATTAACCTGATTTCATTAAACAGCCAAAAATATTACAATAAAAAAACTGGATCCTCACTTGTCAAAATCTGTAGGAGCTGATTAAAAGATAAAAGCCTCAAATCCAGTCTCAGTATCTCCCTCGCTTAATTCAAAGTCAGACTCACCTCTCTCCTCGCCACCTGTCAATTATGCCCACTTTTGAGATGTCGTCCTTTCCAGTGAAGACGTTGTAGTAGCCATCATACGTTCCATTGTACTGGGAAAAACACATTTTACACAACTAATTAATAAAACTGGGCTGTTACTGGGTAGATGTTGTCTAGGGCTGTCCTGAATGTTTCGAAGCTTCAAAGCATCTACTGTTGCCATGGTAATTGACGTCCAAATCAGTATCCAAATGCTTCAGATTTATAAGCATTGCCCCAAAAACTCAAATAGCCTACAAAATAAGAAATAGTACATTTACATAGGTCTATTTATTTATGCATTTGTTTATATGCCTACATATGAGCAAATTCGTTTCTATGGGGCATGGCTGACGTTTTCGTTTCAGGTAAAAAGAATAATCCTTGTAATCTGATTTTTGTCCTTGTGTCTCATCAGACTCATAATTAAAATAACAGGAAAGTATATAAATAATCACAAGTTTGAAGAAAGTATTATAGCTTGCATTGCCACCCCCGTGCGAAGCTTCAAACATTTGTAGGTAACTCTCACTGAAGCTTCAAAGCATCAAAGCCCAACTTCTATGTTAATTATTTGTAAGTTCATTCATTCATTCATTCATTCATTCATTCATTCATTCATTGTCCGTAACCATTTATTCTGTTAGGGTTCACTGGGGTGCTGGAGCCTATCCCAGCTGACACTGGGCAAGAGGCGGGGTACACCCTGCATCGTCAGACTATCGCAGAGCTAGCACATAGAGACGGACATCCATTCACACGTTCAAATCTATGGGCAATTCAGAGTCACCAATTAACCTGCATGTCTTTGGATGGTGGGAGGAAGCTGGAGTACCTGGAGAAAACCCACGTAATGTGTAAGTGCAAGGCTGCAATATGTGTTTACTCACAGGAGCAAATAGGCCCACAGTTCCTTTCAACATGGGGTCTTGGTATCCCCACAGCATTTCCTTGACTGTACGGTTCTGGAACAAGGAGGAGTTGCTTGATTTTATCAGAGTCTCCAATGCACCATGAAGCACTTTGGGAACCAGTGAATAAGCTCCCTGGGAAAAAAAAAAGAGAAAAAAGCTGAAACATTTATCTTTATATTTGGAAAAGGATCAGTGGATGGTGTCAATTATAAAAGGCAACAGTGTGGATCTATAATGATACACATAGAGAACTGCTGTGCACACAAGTGCTGTGGTTGCCTCAGGAGATAAGCCAGAAAATAACCCTCTTTTATGACTGTGATACTGCGTAATTACTGACAAACAGAGCTGGGTTTGCTCATGCTTATCATTTGAGCCTTATCAAAGTTTGAAGAGAAAGCAGTACATGCATCAACTGTACCCATAAACAAAGACTGCCATTGTAAAATGATGACTTTTTTGTCGTTCATGCTTTTCAGACTCCCCATGTCTTTTTATACCACCAGTCATCAAACCTTACTTAAGTTTGATGACTTAAGTACCAAAAACTGTCATGTACCAATTACTTGCTCAGGTTCATCGTCTTTTTTCTTTTTGTGAATGGACAGTTCCTGGTTTCAATCCAAATTAGCTGTGCTAGCTGTGTATTTATGAAAAACATGCTTGGAGTCGCCAAAGTAAACACAGAAATTAGCCTGCTGCATCAGTTTTTATAGCTAACTTCCAGGGCAACTAGCCAGCTAACCAAGCTAGCTGTGTATTTATGAAAAATATGCTCGGAGTAGCCAAAGAAAACATAGAAATTAGCCTGCTGCATCAGTTTTTACAGCTGACTTCCTGGGGAACTTGCCCTTCAACAAAGCTAGCTATGTATTTATGAAAAACATGCTCGGAGTCGCCAAAGTAAACACAAACATTTGCCTGCTGCATTAGCTTTTATTGCTAACTTCCAGGGCAACTAGCCCGCTAACCAAACTAGCTGTGTATTTATGAAAAACATGCTTGGAGTTGCCAAAGAAAACACAGAAATTAGCCTGCTGCATCACCTTTTATAGCTAACTTTTTGGGAAACTTGACCGCTAACAAATTTAGCTGTGTATTTCTGAAAAAAATGCTTGATTGCCGAAGTAAACACAGAAATTAGCCTGCTGTATTAGCTATGTAATTTACTGTGCACTACTTCCAAAGAAACCTGCTAGAAACCAAGCTAGCTGCCTATTTATCTACGCACAGAGATAAACTGTAAGTTTAAATGTCTTATGCTGAGGTGGGTCAACACGAGAATAAAATATTGGAATTTTTCTTTTATGTTTCAATAGTTTGGCTTTTTTTGGTAAATAAAATACAAGAGTTTTATTGAGAATCATGTTAATAGTATTCCTCAAAGTATGGTACTGAGAAAGTATTTGTGTCAGTACGGAAACGCAAGCCTTAGCTAGCCCGAGCCAAGCTTAATTTTATTTAATTTTTTTTTTTTTCTTCTGAAACAATTCTTCATTAATTGCAGACTAAATGTTGGCATTGTACATTTCTGCAAACCTCGACTCTGCAACATTTGTACGTTTTTATGTAGCCAATATGTTGAACTTTACATTATATATGTTTCAACAATGCTGTGGTTAATGTGTGATTGTGAACTGCTGATAAATCGTTACAAAACAACCAACTTTGGTCGCGTAATCACGACTGGATATGCTGCCGCTAAATCGCTAAAAACACTCATTTTCAGTGACGCAATCATGGCTGGAAATGCCACCAATAAATTGTTGTTTTTGTTTGTTTGTTCTTGGTCTTGAACACTGGTCTACAGTGTTCTGCAGCTTGGCGGCCATCTCATGCACACCACCACCATCCTGTCTACCTCCTGATGACAATGTCAGCTAATGTAATCAGAACTTTTTCACTTTTTAAATTTTGATACGATACATATGAAATGTACAGATGTAACGTATCCATAGTTTGCAGAAACGTACAATGCCAACGTTTTCCACTGGTGACTGGGCTACTTCATGATGTGTTGCACTGGCTTCTCTGGAGTCTCCAGTTAAATCTGAAGGGTTGCTAATGATCAATGGGATAGGAAGAAAAAAAAATCTATACTGTGCAAATTCTCTAATTCTTCCTTTTCCTGTGAAATCCTGGCAACTTTTCACAACAAACTTATTCAAAGGAACAAGCTGGTGAGCCACAAATAACCTATCACAGAGGGTCACGAGTCAAAAAGGTTGGGAACCACCACTAAAAAGAGCAGTTACAGACTAAAGCGACCCACTTTGCAGGGCAACACAGCTTGCCTTGGCACAGCTTGCCTTGGCCTTGGAACAGAGTAACTATTAACAGTAGAGTGGAGTCAGGAATCACCGCACAGGGGGGTGACACTCACTTACAGCCACAGCCAGGTTGAGAGAGGTGACTTTCTCTTCCTCTGATCCCACTGACATGGACGGCTCAAAGATGGCGCCCATGGGCAGCAGGTATGAGACAGTTTGATTGGGGTTGAATGTGACGTTCTCTTTGGCCAAATATCTTGTCCTGAAGGGGGAGAGGGTCTTACTCAGATGTTGTTATGTCTGGTATATCAGATAAATGTGATGATGTAGTGACAGCAGTGCCAATTCTGAAGCCGTTCATCAAAATGTTACAGAACAGGAACATAAATCAGCCTTACCTGTACGTGTAAGGTCCTTTTTCCACGACCACTGGATTTGCTCCCTTCTGCAAAACCTCCTGGGCATTTTGCACGTCAAAGAACCAGAACTGCCTGTACACCTGTGCCCCTGCAGACGCCCAGTTGTCATAAGCTGTCGTTCCAGGCTCAATGACGGCTTCCTAAACCCAGCAGACACACAGACAGTCTATTTTTAACATACCTCAAGACTGCCAGCAGGCCAGCTGCCCCACTGATACATGAAAAGGGTGGATGCTCAGTTATAGGAGGAAAAAAAAGGTCTAAGCCGCTAAATTTTTCTCCACGGTGTCTAGTAAAAAATCACAGATGCCGATCTTTTGATGGATAAAAACAAGGCACAGTTGGCTTTCTGCACAGCTTCTTGTTTACCATTTGAAGCAGCTTTCCAAAATGCACGCCTCTTCCCTCTCGTTTCTCCTGAATCACCTTGATCTCCGCGTACTAACTCAGGCACATTCACACACTCTGTCACTCCCTGTTCTCTAACCCGAGGGGTGAAACTCAGCACCATACCTTCTCCACTGTCCCCTCAATGACGCTGTTCCCCACTGGGATAAGGACGCCTCCCAGGACGGCTACCACCGCCCCAAACACAGCTCCGGCTATCAGCCCGCACCTTCTGTTACAGCAGCCCATGGTGGTGTGCGTTTCCCTCCGTCAGTCCGTACGGCTGTCTGTCTGCCTGGCAGCCTGTTCTCCTTCTGTCTCTGTGTTTGTGGTGTGTGCTAGTATATGTGCAGCTTGTCTGTGTTTGTGTCCTGGCAGCAGCAGCAGGCAGCAGTGGCACAGACAGGCTGTACCATCAGAGGAGCTGACGGAGCAACGGAGGCCAGGTAAAGGTATACACACCTCTGGCAGGCACCCAGGGACCTCCCATCAAAGTTATATAATAGCAAGCAAGGTTTAAGGTTCAGCTGAGAATTATCACCCCAAGTATCAGCAAGAACTCCCTGAGCAGGTGATAACAGACACAGCAGACTGAGTGTAGATGTGAATAAAATAAAGCTAATTTCTGATTCCAGAGCCACGCCATTTTTCTTTTGTTTCAGTCATTTTAATACATTTCAACACCTAATAACACGAAGCCTTGACTTGAACATTCAAGAGGGTTTATCAGGATGTGAGCTATCAGTTCTAGATATTCAGTGACCTGGATGATAACAACGTTCATAGAGATTTCATTCTCTTCTTTCCCATTCTGCATCTTATCTGTCCCTCTCTATCTGCTCATCTCTTGTCTTCTAGACGATTTCTGCTCCAAGCTCCGAGCTTACAAGAGACCGAAAAGGAGGAACGTATAAATGATTAAGTACTGTATATCCTCATTGTGCAGACACAGTGAAAAAAGGAGCTTATCTGCATTTGTGCTTGTGTAATTTCATAAGAGACATTAAAATGAATTGCTCTTTATCTCTCTTAAAGACATATGTTCAGTGCTTATCTTGATTTCTTCAGTGATTTCCTTGGAGTTCCACATGGAGTTTTGGAGCGTAATCAGCAGCATTGTAACAGTGGTTGTGCACATGATGATTGATGGATGCAATCCTTTTTTTGTACTCTTTGCCAAGATTTAAAGTAGGGAGCCAGGTTTTGCATAATTTAATTGGCATTTCCCCATCCCACTATCTGCTGTCTATCTCTTCCCCCAGACAAAAATTGTGTACCTTGGCATGTCACACAAGGGTCACTTAAATGTGGTTTAGTAGCTGGTCTACTAAAAGAGACTGACAGGTGAGTCATTCTGGCTATGATGCAGGAATAAGTACTTGAAGAAGGTACTTCGGCACGTCAGTGGACTTGTGAGAGACAGCAGCCCGGTCGCCAGAAGAAAATGTTGGCTTTGTACATTTCCGCAAACTGCAAATATGTTGGATTTGCATTTGTATGAAATTTGTAAATACTATATTTCTGAATTGATGTAGTAAATGAACTGACACCAAGGTGAGATCCTTGTCAATCTGCAGACCTCTGAAGACCACTCTTCAAGACCAACAACCAACAGAAGAGGGTGTGATTTAGCAACCCGTCTCTGTTTATCCACTGGGGATAGTGCCTCAAAAAGGGATTGTTTTACTGAGACTTCCATCCAAAAGAGGTCCACAAAAAGTGGTTGTTTAGCACCGAGATATCGCTATGTTTCCAGCTGGGATAGTGTCACAAAAAGCAGTTGTTTTTACCAAGACAAGTCTTTGATTCCTGCGAAGACATTGCCACAAAAAGAGGTTGTTTTTTACTTACGTACTGTGCATTTCCTGCTGGGATAGTGCCACGCGAAGAAGTTGTTTTTGCAGACATGTCACTGCATTTCCAGACAGGATAGTGTCACAAAAAGTTGTTGTTTTTACCAACACGTGGCTACATTTCCTTCCGGGATAGTGCCAAAAACAGCGGTTGTCTTCTACTGAGACGTTGCTACGTTTTGTGCCAGAATAGCGCTACAAAAAGAGGTTGTTTTTAACCAAGACGTCGATGCATTTCCTGCTGGGATAGTGTGAGCAAAAGTAGTTGTTTTTACCAAGATGTCACTCCGTGTCCTGTCAGGACGATGCCACAAAAAGCGGATGTTTTTTCATGAGATGTCGCTGCATTTCTTGCTGGGATAGTGCCACAAAAATAGGTTGTCACTGTGTTTCCAGCTGGGTCAGTGCCACCAAAAGCAGTTGTATTTTGCCGAGACATTGCTGTGTTTGCTGCCGGGATAGTGCCACAAAAGGCGTTGGTTAATACCAAGACAACGCTGTGTTTCCAGTTGGGATAGTGCCACAAAAACGATTGTTTTTTCACCAAGATGTGGCTTCGTTTCCTGCCAGGACAGTACCACCAAAAGAGGCTGTTTTTTACTTAGATGTCACTGCGTTTCGTGTTGGGATAGTGCCACGCAAAGAAGTTGTTGATACCAATATGTCACTGCATTTCGTGCTGGGATCGTGCCATGCAAAGAAGCTTTTTCTACCGATTATTCACTGCGTTTCCAGATGGTATAGTGCCACAAAAAGAGGTTGTCTTTTACCCACATGCTGCCGTGTTTCCAGCCAGCATAATGCCACAACAAGTGGTTGTTTTTTACCAGGACAGGGCTGCATAATGCTACAGAAAGCGTTTGTCTTCCACTGAGGCGTTGCTGTGTTTGCTGCCAGGAGGGTACCACAGCAAATGTTTTTTACCGAGACATCACTGCAATTCCAAGTGGTTATTTTTTCCTGAATCACCACTGTCTTTCTAGCTGGGATTGTGCCCAATGTGTGCACCAAACCCAGGTATTTTAAGCCAAAAGATGCTCTTTACCAAACCATAACCAAGTGCTTTTTATGTCTAAACCTACCTACACAAGTGTAGTGTGTCAGTGATTTGCAGAAACATAGAATGCCTACATTATATCAGGTGACTGGTTCAGAGACATATTGATAAAGGGAAAGGCCAAAGTCTGTCCAGCAGAGCGGATCTTTCTTTCTTCCTCTCTCCAAAACGCTGGATCCTACACTTCCCACAATGCAACTGAATAGTGCCTTTTTCTTTACACCATCCCTTCCTGGTAAATGCACAAAGTATGTTCTTCTCAGTGGAGTGCCCCTTTAAAACGACAACCTTTTCAACACTACATCACTGCTCGGCGCTGTGCTGTAGGGTTGAACATACAGTCCTGATATTGTATATAAAGCGCTGCAGCACTGTGAAGTTACCCACCATCACCACTGGAGGGCAGCACCAGCATTCCCTCACCACTGACTGCATGGTGAGTACAGAAGGCCTGCCCATCTGGTCCACCCTGAGTGTCTGTGCCAAAGACCTGTCCCTGTCTATTCAAACAAACATTCATGTCGACACACTTTGAATCTCACCTGACTGACTCTTTTGTTGATCCTGCAATTACAGCTTCAATATTTGGATTAGATTTCACTTTGTGTGGGCACATAACACACCTAAAGACTTTCGCTTTCTCTGCCAGCTGCTGTAATGTTTTTATAGAAAACGCATAATTAATCATAATATTTACGAGTATTTTTTTGTTTGTTTGTTTGTTTTATACTCATATTAAACTAGCTGTACTTTTGACCACCATTTTTGTAATTCCTAATGTTTAATTGGGGGTTCTAAATATGTTTGGTTTAATAAGTAATGTTTTGCTAAATTAAACTCTGCATCTCTGCTCCTGTGGGTTAAATGTGTGTTTAACAAACCAGTTTGACCTTATTCATGTGGAAAGATCAGTGTACACAGGAGATGATATGCCATCTTTCCTTTCATGGTTTATTTATTCACATGATTGTATAACAAATAAAGTTTCATCTTGTGTTATTTACAAATTTGCATAAATATCCACACACACAAAAAAGAAATAACAATTGAAATGAGATGAAAGTACAATTAAAAGCTCCTAATATAAGCAGAGGTACACAAAGGTATTATACCTTTGAACATTGTCCTTTTGAAAGAACATGATACCTGTGTCTGTGGTATTTTCCGTGTTACATAAAATGACATAACCTTTTTTTGCCTAAGGGATACACCCTGCGGCTCTTGTTATCTCAAACCTGGAGAGAGGCTTGGGTGACAAAGAGGGAAACCTCCAGCCAGCGTAGGATCAGAATGGAAAGGTCAGCACCACAACATTTGCATGTATTCCCAAAAAGCCACGTCAGAAATGAAAATTGTATGGAAAGGCAGGGTTGTTTATACCACAGGGATGTGTGTGTGGAAGATTTTTAAAGTGAACATTGCACACCTTTAGACTGTATGCTGACTCTGAAGACCCACACTTGACTTTGCCTGGCAGGCTAAATTATTTAAACCACAAACAATGGTCATGTACAGCTGAATGGGGAGGGGATGGGACTGATACTGACACGGTTCCCATGGGAACAATACATGCAAGAAATGTAGGTTACAGGGTTACAGTGTAGCCTAAACAGGTAATATGACCAGGTAAGTGTTAGATAGTATATGTGTATATCACTGGAAATAAATATAATTTATTCTAACATGTCTTTTAAGGTATTCAGTTAAACTCATGTCATTGATAAACCCAAGGTAGGCTAAATAATTATTATCTTTATTATATATCAAAATAAAAGACACATGCAAAGTGAAAATTATGATTTTTTGTAATTATTGGTGAGTAAAGTTAGGGGTGTGCAGGTGTGAAATGCGCTCTCAGGAAGTTTCCGGTTTGGGCGTCTACCTTCAAAATAAAAGCGTTAGAATGCAGAAGAACTGTAAGACCTGTAGGACTGACTGAAATTCATCCATTGAAAGCACTGTAAAAATGTATCCTTGGTTGTAAATGTATATGATGTATGCATGTATTATGTTACATACTAATTCCAGGTATGACCTTCAGGAATAGTCAAATATTTTCGGTTGTTCATAAAATACCAGGCTGTCCAAGTTAGATACTTTTACATGTGGGACATTATAGGACTGAAAATGAAGCCAGGATTTGGACATATATTTGGGGAAATAACATATGCCCTGTACATTTCAGCAGTGATTCATTCTGCAAATACTCTGGAGGCATTTTGCCCCAACACTGTCAAACGCCTTTATCTGACAGTGGACAGTAGATAAGTGACAGAAAAAGACAATAATTTTAATATTAAAGTTAATGTAAAAATAATTTTTTGGTTTGTTTGTTTCTGAACTGCTCACATATGGTCTAAATTAGGTTGTTGTGATAGGCCTGTATTGAGGATTACTGTGATATTTAGAGAATGAATCCACTGCACCACTGCTCTCCAGCTATCTACACTCGTATTTTGAGTATAATTCACTCTGTAAAAAAGAGGCAAAATCCACAAGAAACAAAGTTAAAGATTCAGTGATGTCGTTATGGTGAATCTTTTTGGTCACATAACAAAAATCTGTAATTGTACCAGTCCTATAGTCTATATGTTAGTATGCTAGTCAACTGCAGGTCTGCAAGAGTATTTTTCTGTTTTATTTAACATTTTCTCTTGTTTAGAGAAGAAATGGGCTTTCAGTATAGTATAGTATAGTATAGTAGCCTATAGTATTGTATAGTACAGTAACCTATAGTATAGTATAGTACAATACAGTATAGTATACTGTTGTAGCCTATAGTATATTGTAGTATAGTATAGTACAGTATAGTATACTATAGTAGCCTACAGTATAGTAGAGTAGCCTATAGTATAGTATAGTATAGTGTAGTATAGTATAGTATAGTATAGTATAGTACATTACAGTATAGTAGGTTATTATATGGTATAGTATAGTAAAGTATAGTAAAGTGCAGTACAGTATAGTAGCCTATAATATTCTATATGGTATAGTATAGTAAAGTATAGTAAAGTACAGTACAGTATAGTAGCCTATAATATTCTATATGGTATAGTATAGTATAATATAGTATAGTATAGTCAATTACAGTATAGCATAGTAGCTTAAAATACACTATATAGTATAGTAAAGTATAGTATAGTCCAGTAAAGTACAGTACAGTACAGTATAGTAGTTTACTATATGGTATAGTATAGTATAGTATAGTATAGTATAGTATAGTATAGTATAGTAGCTTATAATATTCTATATAGTATAGTATAGTATAGTATAGTATAGTATAGGATAGTACAGTATAGTAGCTTATAATATTCTATATAGTATAGTATAGTATAGTATAGTATAGTATAGTATAGTAAAGTACAGTACGGTATAGTAGCTTAAAATATACTATATAGTATAGTATAGTATAGTACAGTATAGTAGCTTATAATATACTATACGGTATAGTATAGTAATTTTCTTCTTGAGTTTTAGGTTTGTGGAAATGACCCCTTTATTGTGAAGAGTCAGACCGGAAGTGTGATTGTTGTTGCTGCTGGCGGAACACGCCGTGCTGTTCTCTCCAGTTGAAGCCGTACATACCATACTGCCAGTCGCCGCCGCAACGAATGGAGGCGAACGGGTGGAAGAGACATCACTGAGGAATTGTTTCGCTATCAAATCATCTTTCTGTCGGATTAAAAGGAGGATTTTAATCCGACCATATTCCAGCGGGGAGAAGAAACGCCACACCGTTTTTTGAAAAGTCGAATCGCTTCCCGTTTTTTCCCTCCGAGCAGATCGATTGCCTGTCATTTAAAAAAGGGCGTGTGTGCGGGGTGAAGGCAGTTTTAACCATTTAATGTGGGTATATAGGGTATTGTAGACATTTTTCTTTTCCACCATCTGGGTCTGAAGGACACGGTCGAGGATGGGATGCACACTGAGCACGGAGGACAAGGCGGCGGTGGAGCGCAGTAAAATGATCGACAGGAATCTGCGGGACGACGGAGAGAAGGCAGCCCGGGAGGTCAAGCTGCTGCTGCTCGGTAAGGAGGGACGAGGAGATGGGGGGGACTAACTTCACTGTGTCTTCAACCACAGCGGTTATTGGCTGCGAGGACACACTGGTACACGAAAACCACAGCAGTGTCGGTTAGTCTTCATGGTTCACGGTCAGTTTTAGGTGGTGTCAGTTGTGAAGTGTTACGGAGTTTCAATTCCGCATCGCTAGCATACTCCCCTCTTTGCTAGCTTTGAGTTCACCGTCAACTGTCAACTCCGGTCAGTGAACACAACATAACGTTATTTCCAAAGGGGGCACAAAAACGTTACACCCCAAACCTAACATCAGTGTGTGTCTTAATCCGTTTTATTCACATGTGTTGTCAGAATTACACACATGGCAAGTTTTTTCCCCATTGAGTCTCCTCTATAGACCAATTGTACTGACTAAATCCTCCCAACAATGGCACATTTCCTCTGCTGTAGTCCACTGTAAAGCTCTGAGAATAGGCCTGTGGCTCATCTGGGGGGCCCAGGCCTGATGAATGTGACTGGAAACTTTGTTGGGTCCAGTCAGGGGCGTAGCACCAAATTCTGGGCCCTATCCATGAGCAGTCTCTGAGGGGCCCCCGCCCTTCCTTAATCCATGTCTCTCTTACACACCTTCTGATTTTTGCTTTCAAACTCAGATTGTGCTCTTTCCCTGTCCTTTCTGTCGCTCTGTTTTGAAGCCCTTATTTCCCTTTTTTGGGGAAACACCTGATGCACATTGGTGTTCATGAATCCTGATGCAGAGGTGGACTAAACCATTTTGAGCCTTTTAAAGGGTTTAGTCTTTCAGCCGATTAACTCAGCTAATTTTAATTTAATTGTGGCACTAATTACTGAGAAATAAAATAATTGTGGCCTTGGGGCCCTCATCACTTATCCACTTATCCCCACTACTACACCCCTGGCTCCAGTCATTATTATGAAATTTAAAGGTGCTGTTTCTAAATTAAAAGTTACACCTAATGAGGGGCTGACAGGATTTTTGTTTTCTCTTTTTATATCTACAGGGTTGTAAATAAGCACCAGCTGCCAGGCAAATGCTGGTGAAATATGCATGTGGCTGCTGGATTTGCTTTAGTGTGGCCGATGGACCAAAAAAAAAAAGTCAATTTCTATCTTGAGAATTGGGACAAATACATTTTTTAGAGGGGATTTTTACTTTACAGATATGCTCGGAAAATGTCTTTTAAAGAGACCAAAGTCGTGACTTTTAAACCTTATAACTGGCCAACTTTCCAGTGATTTTATTTCTTCTTTAAAAGCATTTTTGTTGCAGCTAGATACTTGAGATTTATTAACTTCATCGGGCGCACAGAAAGTTTTAGTATCATAACATAAAACATGATTGATTAAACTATGGTTTCGTAGAATCCTGACAGAAAGGGCCAATGTTTTTGTATAAAACAAAATGTTAAAGCAAAGATGATTATAATAGTACACTTTTCCACCGGGCGGCACGGTGGAGCAGTGGTTAGCAGTGTTGCCTCACAGCAAAAGACTTCCAGGGGTCTCATCTATAAACATTGCTTACGCAGAAAAGGAGGCCTGAAAGAAGCGTACGCCACTTCCCACGCTAAAGTTGTGATCTATAAAAGCAGACATGATGGGAGAAACTTTATGCTTACAAACATTTTGGCGTTAATATTGGCACAAATGTAATACTTTGTAATAAGTTTATTGTCACATGAAAATAAGACTCATTGTGTTTTTGTTACCTAAGACTGAGCTGTTTACATCTACACAGGGGTAGGGCTGTCAACGAATACTTTAAATTCGAATTTAAATTCGAATTTGAAAAAAAAAAATGGACCTTCGAATGTGAAAATTGATATTCGATTGTGGAGGAAAAAAAAACACCACCGCAGCTGTCCTCTTTGCGAGTGGGCGTTGGCCTGGGCCGCTGCACTGAACGCACTACGGGGCCACACCGCCCGCGGAAGTGCTGCGAAGCGCAGCGTACCAAAATTCTTGCGCGAGCCAGAGCACTTCCGTTCACATCAGACGCGCATTTCTCCACGCTGGTCGACAAGCGCTTCTGCTCCCAGCTGTTGTTTCCGTCACCCGGCTTGACACATTCGCTCGCGGCTCGCGCAGAAAATAGACCAGACGTCGAAACGATTGCTGCAGGGCGTGAGCCGGCCGGTGTGGATGACGCAATCGGTTAACATGGGCGCCGAAAGGAAACTGGCTTCGCTTCGAGGCGCTTCGTGGCTATTCGCAGCGCTTCCGCGGGTGGTGTGGCCTGACGGGTCAGAGAGGGGGGGCGAGCGAGAGGTCTGCGGTCGTTTATAACGTAATGTTATAGATAATTGTTTTATGTGTTTTAATGTGTAGGTATGTAAATGTTTTCAAAGACGTTTATGTTGAAATAAAAATACCTACAAGTAGTTATGTTTCCTTGTATTAGTTTGCCCTCGTGGACATAATGCGAAAAAAAAAAAATTGAATGGTTCGAACCTATGAGTTATTTTTAGAACGAATATTCGAACGTCCTTTTTGAGCAATTTTGACAGCCCTACACAGGGAGCAGGTCCTTGTTTATGTAGATCACTTTGTTACATCACCATGTTTCTACAGTAGACCAGAACGGAAAAACACTGGCTTTCGCATCAGCCACCATAGTTAGAAGCCCATCTGTGATGAGCAGCATCATAAAAACAGCGACATGTAATGTGAAACTGCTCACCCAGTATTTTTACTGGTTTTAATCACCTGATCGGTTTGTTTTGGAGAGGAGGAGACCTGCGGATAATTCGGCTCCTGGTAAAAATCTCCTGAGCACTGAAGGAATATTAACCTGGAGAAGTTTCAGCTGGTTGCAAACTAAATTAAATTACACACTAAACCATTTTTTAATTGTTTAAAGTTGTGAATTTTTGTCTGGGACATGGGTATTTTCTGGCACAGGGCAAGATTAGAAGTTCAAAGAATGAAAGCAGACCAAGACATTTAATAAAACACATTTATTTAACATGTATTCAACCCCAAAAGTGGAATTATTGTGTAGGTAGGTTATAATTTTAAGGATTTACAGCATACATGTGTCTAAAAACACTGCAACATCGCAAAAGTCTTGCACAACAAATGCACAGAATTACAATAATGACATTTCAACATGACATGCTGATGTAGATAAAGGTGCCTCGTGTCCCTCTCACTTTCAGAAGTGGTGAATTTCGACTGACCTTTGTGCACTGAACTGTTTTCAAATCCTCTTTAGGTTTGAGTTGAGAATCCACCATAGGCTGTTGTTTGGATATCAACATATCCCTTTAAAAATCCACCACAAGAATGTATTGTGACCGGCACAGAAGTCTTTTGTAATTTCTTGGATTCGTTACATGTATTTTGTCACGCCACCTCTCCTTCTGACAGCCCCGTACGCGCAATTAGGTGAACTGCTCGCATTCAGCAACCAGCCATGTGTAAATTAAGGGCATTACTCACATGTGGGGAAACACTGTTATCCTTGTAAATAGAGAGCGTAGGTGAAAAACTTTTCCACCAACCCCTCAGGTGGCGAGCTTTGGGAAATGTTGACATGCACACACATGGTATGTGGGTTACCAGGACACAAAGTCTGGAGCCAATAGCAATATCAGGCAAACACCTGACAGACGGCACAGAGTGAGAGTTGTTAGTGGCTTTTGTGGACAGATTTGTGAGGCGGAGGAAGACAAACATTCCCTCATGTGCTTCCCATAATTTAGCAAAGCTTTTCCTAAGGATGTAATCTTTACATTTCTCTACATTTAGTGTGACGTTGGTGTCGTTTTGTTTGAGCAACAATGCACATACTTTCTCGCTAAAGGTAGACCGCATTCCTCAGGTGCTTGGAGGCCAGATGGGGTTTGCTGATTGAAAGCGAGCAAGTTAGGTCAAGTTTCTGCTATGCTGCTTTAGGGTGGAATATGAGGTTTCATCAGCCTTTGCTTCGACACAAACCATGTGGCATTACTTTAACCACTCTGTTTTGGGTTGAATAGCTGTCGTGATGGTTGCGTGCCAGGTCGTGTGGCCCCCACGCGTGGCTGCCTTGGCACCGTCTCCTGCCATTTGTGTTTGATCCATTCAGCGCGGAGGTCTCTTCAGGTTACTGCCTGAAGTGACACACGGGCAGGCCGGGACGCCGGGAGAAAGGAAAAGAGGGGCTGTAAGATGAGAACCCTGCTAATGACTGAAGCATTAAATATGAAAAAGCTCTGCTGCAGAGAGACGGGGGGCCCGCAGTTCAGAGTTTGAGTTGTTTACCTTGCAGATAAACAGTCACTGGGAAGATACTGTTTTAGAGTTGTTGATTCGCAGGCAATTCGGGAGTATACTTTTCTCTAAACACACCCTGTCAACACAGATAAAAAGTCAGCAAAACATGTGGCATGGTAGTAAGAGGCTGGCAGCGTTGTGGAGATGTAGAGATGTGTTGTGTATATATACTACTAGTAGAAAGTCTTTGGTGCATCAAATGGAGGTGACCCCTAGCGAATGTGGAGATATTTGTGTATACAGCAAGTGATTTGCTGAGTGGCAGGTTCATGTGTTTACCATCTGCCTCTCCAGCTCTGTCCTAAATGTTAATCACAGGCTTATGTGAGCTCCCTGTCACTGACATAAAATCATTACGCCGAGGTGAAAACCTTCAATTTGCATGAAAATGATTTGAATCCTTGAGAGCCTGTGTGCAAGCTGAGCAGATTTACACGCACAGAGTACTCCAGTTATTGCCCTTATCCTGAAAAAGACAATATTCTTACTAAGCTGTTTACAGGGCTGATGAATATTCCACTACAGCTTCTTTGTCACTGGACAAAAAAACCCCTAAAACATCTGGCTTTTGTATCTAATGGTAAAGGTTACAATCAGTATTCACTGCCACATCAAATGACTCTGCAGTAGTCACAGGTATTCATCAGCTCCAGCACCAATCAGCTGCGATTGGCAGTGACGAAAATGCGACAACTGGGTGGATGCGCTAATTTAAGCTCCTTTGCAGGTGTGATGCAACGACACGCTGCCACAAATTACCGTGCATCCGCGTCCCAGCAGAGCTCGAACATGGTTCAAAACTTATTCGGCACCAAGTTTGAGAGAGAGAGAGACTGAATAACTAACAGATACATAAAAAAAGCATTTTCACTGGCCTCTATGCTGCTTTCTACTGTTTACTAACCCGTTTTCCGTCCTGTCTGTGGCAAACAAACAAAAGAAAGAAAGACATGCTCGTCTGAGTTCTTACTTGCCGGCATGGTTTACACAACCATGCATACTCCAATTTACGTACCCTAACGTGTCATTTATGAGGTCAATATATGGAAAAGTGCAATGGCTGGAGCTGCTTGTGCCATTGCGTCAAAATAGGATTATTCCAAAGGACCTATTCCACTGTGCGAACATAGCCCTCCTCTTTCATTGCGTCAGCCACCTTCTTGGAAGGGTCGGTGTTGCCTAAAATGCTAGGTCAGGTATTGACGAGTCCTCAAATGTATGCCCTGACCTGATACCTCATACTTTATTGCTAAACAGTTTCACACGTTGATAAAATGGCATCAAATCTTCGCCATTCTAAAACAGTGGTCTACACCAAGAGTTGTGATGTGCAGCCACTGGCAGCTACTGTTTCAGAGCAGCGAAGAAGAATCCACTTCCTGTAAATAGTATCAGGTTAGCCATTTGAAAATATCAGCAATATTGGCAATATGTTGCCCTGGAAAGTCCCCAACAATGATAGTTATGAATGGATGAATGACAGGAAATAAAGAAGTCAATAATTTAATACATTATACTCAAAATAATCATCCTCAGTTCTTCTGTATTTTGATCATTTTACATTATAATCCATAATCATTTTATATTTTAAGGCTTTTTTAAAACTCGAAAGAGAGCTACACAATTTCAAATTGGCATATATGTAATTTCAATTATAGAAATCCATATCGGGAAGGAAACAATGGTATTGGAACATCTCTACTGTATACGGTGTCCAAAGAATGTTCCTAAAATCTGAATTATACCGGAAAATGCTTCATTTGGAAATCTGATAATCCAGACCGAATATGCAGCTTACATGACCCACATCAAATTCAGTATACCGTCACATTCTGAATAACAGTGTAATATTAGTTTGCATGTAAATGGCTCATGTGCGCTCCCTGCCCCCACCATAAAATCATTACACCCAGGTAAAAACCTCCAATTTGCATGAAAATGATTTGAATCTTTGTGAGTCTGAGCACACAGTCGAATCCAAACTAGCTGGCAGGCTCAGGTGTCTTTGTACGAGAGGGAATGTGATCTTCTTTTTTTCTTTCCTTGAAAACTGAACATTTAGCTCTCAGTCTTTATTTGGCTCTCATTTTATTTCCATCATCTCCAGGACCCAATTATCCTCCTATTCATATCTACATGCTAAAATAGATTACAATCTCCCCAGCCTAATTACTCTTTCTATAGCTGTCGTGCAACCGTGGGAAGATTTTATTAATAATCCTTAGCCTTTGTCTAACATTTGTCATTGTTCTCTCTTTAATGTTTGCCATATTTTTTAAAATTATGTAACCAGCATTGCCAAACATGTAGTGCAGCGGGGCTGTGTTACTCATCATGGAGACGGAGGGGGCCCCCCTGACGATAAACATGGACAATCAAAGTAGCTAAATTGTTCGCATTCCAGTATCGCTGTAAGCATCATTAGACGTCTCCGCGAATAGTTCGGTCTGTGCCAGTGTGTGTGGGAAACAATCTTTTAGCTATCGATCTGCTTGTTGGCGGATCGATGCCTCTGGTCATTTCCCCTGGTGGGTAGCACTGCTCGGAGGCTCCTGGAATCCTTCATGAGTGAGTCATACTTAAATCCCCCCAGAGGGAGAGGGAAGAAAAAAGAGGAATTGGATAGTGAGTGAGAGGAACAATAAATCATAATGGGAAATTGATGGTACGGGACAGAGAGAATGCAAAAGAGGAAGAGGGATGTATATAGCGGAAAAAAAGGTGGAAAACAGAGCGAGAGAGGAGGGTGGTGGGCTCATGCTGCTAATGTGGCATCACTAATGTGGTTTGCACATTGCTCCAAGCCCTGCTCAAGTCTTTGGATCGCACCTAAAAGTGTCGGCCCGCAGCCCGGCCTCCATAAACCTCCTGACCCACACAAATGTGTCTTTATGCTGTTAATATGGAGCATGAAAAAGAGACATTGTACTATCTTCGGCTGGCATGCGAGCACACATTCTCCGAGAGCAGTAGCAGCAACATATGGTTAATCTATAAGGATGGAGAGGGTTCAGGCGTGGTAGCCATTTCAGTCACGTTCATACTGCCATTGTTATAAAACCTCGCTGCTCTTGGGAGGCTCCAGGAGAAAAGATGGGTTTGCGGTTGGTAGATAGAAACGTCTCTGTTCTCTGTGGAAGGAGAAGAAGAAGAAAAAAAGGCCCCTCCATTTTCACTGGAAGGGTTAGCTTGGATTTTCCTAAAATAGTTTGAACCGCTAGAAACAGAAACCAGCTGCTCCAGTGGTTTTTGAGTCTGTAGCCGTTTTGGGGTGGGTGTATCAAAGCTGTGGGCGTGTAACATGACTCTGGATGAGGAGCGATAGGTCAGGCCTGTGGTGCCATGTAACCCTTTAAGGTCTGTGTGTGTGTGTGTGTGTGTGTGTGTGTGTGTGTGTGTGAGAGAGAGAGTCAAAATCAGGGCGACTCTGTGTTTTGTATTCTTCAGGCCTGCAGGCTTTGACAGGATCCACACCCTCATGATATCACTGGTGTAAAGGGGCCAGAGCCAAGTCACTTACATAAGCACACATCTCATTGATTATACTGAAGACGTACGCCGGCCTTACACCAAATGACTTTTGTAAACGTTTCACAGTCAGAGACAAATTTCCAGTGTCGCAATTAAATCTCAAGTTTTACCTCAGCTGGTGCGCGCTCCCATGATCTTGATCTTTTGGCGTAAAATTGAGCTCTCCAAGCTGTCTTAAGTTGGTCTTTGTCACGCTTTGACGCTCCAACAAAATCATGTTTGACATTGACACAAGTTTTTAAGTATTTGCTCATACAAAAATTTAAGTTGCTGCGTTTTCCTTCAGCACCAAACAGGAAGCAGCAAACCAGGTTGACAGTAAATATAGAGTGGATGCTGGGGAGGCGCAAGAACGCGAACAAGTCTCCGTTCGGCGGCACTCTGATGCAATAGTTAGCTTTGTCGCCTCACAGCAAGAGGGCTCCCGGTTCAAACCCAGGGTGGGGGAGCCCTTCTGTGCGGAGTTTGCATGTTCTCCCCGTGTCAGCGTGGGTTTCCTCCAGGTACTCCAGCTTCCTCCCACAGTCCAAAGACATGCAGGTCAATTGGTGACTCTAAATTGGCCGTACGTCTGAATGTGAGTGTGAATGGTTGTCTGTCTCTATGTGTCAGCCCTGTGATAGTCTGGTGACCTGTCCAGGGTGTACCCCGCACCAGCCCCCCCTCCCTATCCCTATCTACGTGGGGAGCAGTTCCTTGTTTATAGAGATCGCCATGTTGCATTGCCATGTCTCTACAGTAGCCCAGAACGAAAAAACACAGGCTCTTCTGGCGTTTTCGCATCAGCCATCGTAGTTAGGAGTCCATCTGTAATGAGCAGCGTTACAGTGTTGTGATGAGCAGCGTCGTAAAGGTCCAGGGTGTACCCCGCCTCTTGCCCAATGTTAGCTGGGAAAGGCTCCAGCCCCCCCTGAGACCCCAACAAAATAAGTGGTTCCAGAAATGAGCTGATGCCGAATAGACAAGAATTGTCAACATATGACACCTTTTATCCTGTGTCTCTTGAGTTACAAGTTTTTGCAGACACGTAAGGAATTGGTAGAAAGCCATTTTTCTGAAAGGGAGTTTGGTGTAATATTTTCCACCAGGAGCAGGATGGGAAATAATCTCAAGAGGAATCTAGTTGTAGTCTTACAAATAGTGACCCAGTGTTTGCAAAATGTGTGACTAAAAACACTCTGAATTGATGAATTGATGGGATTCATCCAGTTACAACCATAGGAATGTTTAGAGTTAGTATCCAGGCTCATTACCATAGCAGCAGTGCTGCTGGTTTCAATCTCTGTAAACTGATCTTCCTATGACAGCTCTGTATTATCCACAGCAGTGGCAGGAGATTTCTCTGACCCAACTTGCCACTACATATTTCACAATTACAGTAGAGTCCCACAATGATTCATCAAAAACTGCTCATGTCATCTTTGGTGATACATAGTGATGACATCATCCACGCGTTTCTCAACCAGTGTGACGCACCTCATTATAAATTCTACTGAATTTAAGCAGCAACTAGAGATGTACCGACACCACTTTTTCCTTCCCAATACAGTTCCAATCTCTGAACTCTGGTACCGATCCAATACCAGCGCGTAAAATAAAAATGGATTGGATATGAATTGTTGTATGTCTCAACTCCTAAAACTCTATGTAAAATATTAAGAAATAAATACATAATAGTAGAATGAATGCCATAAAAAAAATTTTTTTATTATTATTATACAGTGTTGACACAGATCAAGACACAGCTTAAAGTGCAGCCAAACAATTTGCAGTAGAATGCCTTTTAAACTCTGTTTCGTTTGCCTGTAGTGTGCGTATGCGTAATGACTTGAGGCATTACGTGGTATCGGATTGGCCATAGGCTGTACTCGCCGATACCCAATACCGCATTTTAGGCAGTATCGGAGGCATTTCTGATACTGGTATCGGTACAACTCTAGCAGCAACTTCTCCAAACTGGGGGTACACTGACCGCTAAATACTGAAGGCAATACACTGATTGTGGATAAGTACCTTGTACAGCCCCACTTCAAAAACATCCAAATATTGCCTTTAAGTTCTTCTCCAATTCAGTAAGAATAACAATAATTTTTGTTTAATTTTATTTTTACTTTTTGTCTGAGACCTTGTAACATAACTATTTTTTGATTGGCGTGAGTAGGGCTGCACAATTATTTATATTATTGATCAATCTTCTGATTATTTTCTTGAATGAAGGTACACTATGCAGGAATCGTCGGTCAACATTCAAACTTGGCCCCTCCTCCCTACTCTGCTTGTACGTACCATGCAAGCCACTGCACTATGGTTAGAACGTTACATTTGTTGTAATGGAAAAGCCGATTTAGCAAGCTAACTAAGCTAACAGCCGGCACCTACCTGTCCAGCGGAAAACAGGCCAACTCTGTGTCACTCTTCATCCCCATCCTCTCCTTCAGTGCTCACCAGCAAACGTGAAAGTGAAAGCCAACCGCAGATTTGCTCGTGTTTTCGAACGAGCTTTGTCCGCTTGGCATTTTGCCCCACTATATTAGCGTTTTTTTGTGCTGTGTCTACGATTTTGTTCCACTTTCTTGGATGCAAGCTGCCATTACCTGATTACTAGATTTTTTTGGCTATACACCCATTGCCCAAAGTTTGCAACCCAGAAATGTCCTGCACACAAAATAAGAAAATTGGAAAACACAGGCACAGGACAGGATCTCTGCAGATGAATACACCGCCACACACTTCTAGTGAGCCATAAGTGATGATTGAGAGGGTTAACTTTGTCCATTTAAGTATACCTTTAACCTATTAACTGTTTGATCTGTGAAATTTCAGAAGACGATGAAAAAAATACTCATCACACTTTCAAAGAATTGTCTAGGCTGATACCATCAAATGTGTCACCTTTTCCGACTAACAGTCAAAACCCCAAAGATAATCAGTTTACCGTGATACAAAACTCTAGATGTGAGGTCTTTGTATTTCCTGTCCATACCACTTTTTTTTTGCAAATAAAGCCACAGAAACCAGCGAGAAGTGATGCAACTAGCAGTTGGCTAAAAGTTTCCTTTATAAGGAGGCTACTTTGAACTTCAGTGTGAGCTCACAGCTCGCCTGAAGTGGATTTTCATGCGCCCCACATTGAGAGGCACTGCATCGATATGTGAAGTGTCTGTGGCCTTGTGAAAATGGCTCCTGGGCAGGCCGAGGGGTGCAACCGTGCCAGCTCACCGGCCAGCCACAATCAGCGTATCTGCCGTCTGTGTGCGGGTCCCACAGGGGACTCACACTGCCAGTGTTTGGCCTCGGAGCACAGGGAGCTGCCACCGTACCGTCACCTCCCTCCAGGGCTCTCCGGCACCAGAGCGGTGACACGTAATTAAAATAATGTGTCCTCAGGTGAATCGCATCCAATTATCCTGAAGGTGAAGAGCCAGGACGGTACTATCAGCATGCAGCCACCGCTGAGTGGAGGAATGCAGACAGAAAGTGTGCAGCAGGATGTGTGTGTTTATGTATTCATTTTGGGTTAAAGTTTGTGTGCTCAGGCGGAGAGCTGTTACGCGGAGCTACTAATGGCATGTGTCAAAAATGTCAAAAGTTTCTTATTTTGTTTTTGCAACATCATGAAAGTGGAACTAGATGAGGCAGATGATTTATTATGCAAGAGCAAACCATCTTGTCTCTGCTGCCAGTGTCACGAGGTAGCGGATAGTGGAAGACTTCATGGTATGATTCCACTTCCTCTTATTTTGTTTCTACAGAGAAGCTGGGGGTGTTTACTCGGGGAACAGACACTCTCAAGTGGTTTGAAAAATCTTCCCCAGTGGCAGAGGAGCGTTGCGTCAGTGACAACCGGCCAATTGTTTCGCTTTACCCTCCCTACAAGTCCCCACTGCTGTAAGACGAGGGCATTGAGTGCACACATTAGATCAAATGTAGGTTATGGCAATATCCATTAGAGGACAAGAGTCTGATGAATGTGGTTTATGAGGACGTCACAGATGGCTTTCATTTGTCAAAGAAAACATTTTTAATAAAAGGGCACTTCTAAGTGACCGGTTACAGGGAAAACGAGCAGCAGATGCATAATACATAATGGTCCCAGTGGAGGCCAACATGTCACACACACACACACACGCTCACCACCACAAAGCCTCCTCAGGTGACTGTGGCCTCACACTAGACATGTCCTGGATATAACGAGAGCTGTTGCCATGGCACTGTGACGTTTGAGGGATCCACAAAGCAAAAGGCGTGCCGACAGTACGCTCTCCCTCTCCACCACCCCTCTCTTCTCATCTTAGCATTATCTAATCGATCAGCTACAACACTGTCAATCTAATTAGTCGCCGGCGCCGACTGCCCTCACATCCTGAGGTGACAGCATGTTTTTCAGCGCTTCACAACACTGTCCATAATAATCTCTCCTATACTTCCTGTTAAGGCCAAGAGCCCTGATGAGGTGTTTTTTGAAATTCCAAACACACAGCTGTCTCAAACAAAGCCAGAATCAGTTGACAGCAAACTAGAGCAAGTCATCTGACTGAGCTCCCATGCGTTGACTAATCAGAATATTAGGCAGGAAGTGCCTGGAGCAGAGGCCAAACCAGAGCTTTAGAGACTGCTTTTAACTGAAAAACTGAAGCCATACACAGACTGTTGACTACAGAGTGATGGATGTAGCCACCGTGATGTAATTCATTGGTTTGTGGACTTTAATTTTGAAGCTTAGAGTTTGGCATTGTGGCCATCGCCATCTTGAAACCATCTTTTTGGAGCCAGACGTGACCATATTTGGACGAGAGGGTGAAGATAACCCTAAGGCCCCGATCAGGCAGTCGGCAGTGTGGTGCGCCTCGAATTTTGTGCACCACACTGACTTTTTTGTTGAAGCCTGACCCGATGAGACAGCGCTTTTTGTGGCTTGCTGCGTCCTTTTTTAACACTTATTTTAGGATGACTCAGGGACAGTGTGATAATCAGCCATCAGTCATAGGGCCTATTTACGGTTGATAGAACGTCACAAAGTATTTAAGGCTACAGTTTGTTCAGATATCCTGCAACTTGCCCAGTAGGGCAACAATACAAGTGGGCTACCACTTGTCGTTGCCACCACAGAATGCCTACTTCTCAATTGATCTAATTCAACCATGGGAACAAAACTGCTTTTCCACTCTTAAGCTGAAGTTTGTTCAACTCGAGGCGTTAAGAGTGCTCCTGTAAAAACGCAAGGCCCTTAGCAACACAAAAGCAACGGGCAAAACGCTTCACTTTCATTTAAAACAATTACAAAAAGTCGCCCCAGGCAGCTAAAATCTGCTCTGTCCGATCACAGTGTAAGCTGCCAGCTAAGTTAACTGTGGTAATGCTAATGCTAATTTATGCTTGCAAAAACAGTATTAAAACAAATTATATTTACCGGAAGAAGTGAGTATCTGACTCCTTAGAGCAGTGGTTCCCAACTGGTGGCTAGTAGGTCTGTTCTAAATGGACACCAAGTGACTCGCAAACGTGTCAAGTTTGGAAAAACACACTTTATTTTTAAGTACAATGAATTTTCGGTACAGTTCTTTTATTTTGTGACTAACGGCAGCTACTTGCCAGAGACAGCAAACTAGCTCAACGACATGTCCAAACGCAAGTATGACGCCGAATGTATGTAAGTGTGTGGAGCTTGAACTAATGAGAAATCTGGACCCCGTGACTGGACCAGTTGGGAAACACTGAACAAGACTTTCTTTTGGTGACCAAAACGTGACACCTATACTCTGTGAATCTGGGTCACACCATGGTTACATTACCTAACCAGCCTTGGTGCCATGGTAGTGACTTGTCAATAGACCGCACCCAGCTGTCACCCAGAGCAGCCTGCCCTTAATTATGCATCATTTTAAGCCTTAGTTACTGTTAATGGTTTTATAAAAACTTAAAAAGTTTCCCCCTGTACAGTTGTCATGAATGCTTAAATTAGCTATAGAGACCAAAATTGTTTTTTGTACCAGGCTATTTCTGCTGTAAAGTTGGTCTCAAATGTGGCCATTCAAGAAACTTTTTGGTGCTTGTGTGTTGGCGTCACTTTCAGCCCCAGGGGTTGCCCCTTGCAGAGACATCAAGTTACACACACATACACACACACTTATTTCTCAGTTCCCCTTTGGTTGCGGTGGTTATGCTCAGGTTTAATATTCATGGTTCCTTGTCATGCCATTTAACCACATTAGGTCATTGCATAAAAACACTAAGTGCTTTTCTTGGAAACATGCAGTTAAAGGAAGTGAGCTGGGTGACATATGGGATAAAAATGAATACGTAGAAACTATTTGGCTCCTTACAAGCAACATTAACCTCTTGAAATATTTACACTCTTTAATAACCTCCTTTTCCTCTCTGTCTTTTCCAGGTGCCGGTGAATCAGGGAAAAGTACAATCGTCAAGCAGATGAAGTGAGTTCATTTCGCCGCTTCACATCTGATCAGCGAACAATCAAAACAAACTTTTGTCTTCTTCTTCTTCCAGTGAATCAACAATGACTTCTCTCATCAGACGCGCATAACGGCACTGATAGAGTATTCATTTTGCACAACACAAACAGTGTCAAACACCAATCATGCTTTTATAGCGTCTCTCTGGGTGATATTATGCTCTGTGAATCGCATTACAAACAGGTACCATGCATAATGGATCGTGAAGACAGCCCAGCAGAATACATTAGTATAAACTCTGCCCATACATCATCCACATGCTGCGTGCGTCCTACACATGAATTACATTTTTCATAAGCACCCTCGTTGATACACTCATCCATCAGAAGACATAGACATGATAGGTGCACTTCATTTATGCATTTTTTTAAGAGCTGTTGAGCTCTGATGCTGCTTTTTCTTTTGGTTCTTTGCCTGTGAAGGATGTGCAGACACTGTTCCTGTAGAAATGTTATTTTACTACAAAAATGTACACGTACTGTGGCATGATAATGATTACATGTTGGTGTCATTCATCGACTAGTCGCCCGCTTGTTTACGATATTAATGTAATTATTAAATGATATATTTTGGTGGTTTGAGTTGAAGGTGTGAGAAAGAATAGTATCAGTAACATTGTTAACACTGTGCTACATTACAGAGAAATACAAAACCGTACTAATGAACCTTCATTAATATAGGCCTATATTTTATCTACAAGTGCACGTCACA
>NC_065528.1:25279672-25376804 GCF_006386435.1 Epinephelus moara | reverse complement strand
TGAAAATCAAAAGAAAGCATAGAATAATGTGCTGAAGGAGACTGTTGTGCCATCACATTTTTTTGTGGTTTGAGAGCAAAGATCCGGTCGCTGCTGTGCAAAACTCCGCAATACAATTAGGTCCGAAAAAATCCCAGAGTCTGAATACAAGGGCTTGTGTATCTAACCTGAAACAACCCAATCTAAAACATAAAGTAATGAGATGCACATTCCTTTACATTGGAGGGGAGGAGTGGAATAAAACCCCAAATGTAATTTGTTGGTCATGTTGTTTTTTATGACTGTATAACAATGATG
The DNA here is from genome assembly GCF_006386435.1 of Epinephelus moara. NCBI lineage: Eukaryota > Metazoa > Chordata > Actinopteri > Perciformes > Serranidae > Epinephelus > Epinephelus moara. The sequence continues at coordinate 25,376,507 of NC_065528.1, read as the reverse complement.
CTTTTATGTTTTTTATTAGATGTATTAATGTAAAAATGGGATAATAATAGCATACACATGTCATTCCCTCTCCCCGTCTGCCCCCTGGCCTAGATCTCAGGACCACAATGGAAATAAGTCATGTGACTTCTGATAACCTAAAGAATTTCAGCACTGTGCGCACTTTTGTGTGCTGAATTTTAATGTATTAAATAAAAACCAATCAATCAGCACTGATGCAGCTGTAGAAAAGGATTGTCTCCCTGGAGAACCATAATTTAAGCAGGAGGGTCATTGTGGTTGACAGTATTTGTGCGGACGTTAGAACTGCTGTGTAAAATGAGTTTTTATAGAGGAGGAAAAGTAATTTCTTAAGAAAGTTGAGAAACATCATTCAGCATGGAGAATCTGCCATGAAAAGCTGAGGTTTCTGTCTGTGTGTGCAGCATTCGGAACAATTTGGTTACTGTTTGTTGCAGTGCTGGAAAGCAGCTCGACTGCTGCTGACCCTGCTTTTCCCTTTTTCTGCAGGATCATCCACGAGGCCGGCTACTCAGAAGAGGAATGCAAGCAGTACAAAGCCGTGGTCTACAGCAACACCATCCAGTCCATCATCGCCATCATCAGAGCCATGGGGCGCCTCAAGATTGACTTTGGGGACGCCGCAAGAGCTGTGAGTGACGGAGGGAGGGGGGTGTAATTTGGTTGGTTTACAGTAGAAACCTGAAGTTAGTCTGTGGTGTTCGGAAACAAGCGGGTACTAGCAAAGGTCTGAGGTCTTTTCAGGTTGTTTAAAAGTCATTTAATTATATTCTAAGTCAAAGTTAATGTGATGTTTTTGAAACGACAAGACAAAGGAATCAGCAGCTGCCACTGAAATGTCCTTATAACCCTGTGACTGGCATTTCAGCCTATTAGCAGATTAATGTTGACGATAATGGCGGTCTAACGACTTTGACGTCTGATTTATGATATTGACTCTAATGCGACTCCTCTCCCAGGACGATGCGCGGCAGCTGTTTGTGCTGGCGGGCTCAGCGGAGGAGGGCTTCATGACGGGAGAGCTGGCCGGTGTCATTAAGCGACTGTGGAAGGACGGAGGTGTTCAAGCCTGCTTCAGCCGCTCCCGCGAATATCAGCTCAATGACTCGGCGGCATAGTGAGTCACACACACACACACACACACACACACACACACACACACATATAAACAACAAGTTGCATGGTTCTCCAAAAAACTGTGAGTCCCCCCGCTGAAAAGACTCAGTGGTCCCGCACACACCAGTTTACTTCAACAGCTTTTAATGACAGAGTCACATCAGATGACCAGACACATTTCTGCCATTCCTCTGCAAACACACTGAAATCTGCTGCCTCAAGTTGCTAAACACAACTTGCCCCAGCCATCGACCACGCTCAGAGAGCTACGGCACCATGCATCTATCTGGACTTTTACACTGTCAATATTTGCCCTCCTCTACCCAGCCTGAAGAGCGGTGGCTGGAAAGACAATTTAATCTTTGACCTTTCACCTCAGCACGGGAACATTTCGTCACATGCTTAAAAGAAGTGCCGCAAATACTGAGAAAATGCTCCCTGCATTGTAACTGTATTTTCCATGACCAGCCTGAGTCCTTTAGATATTGTGCAAGAGCCTCTGGCATCATAACAAATGATATCATCATGGGGCAGCTCCTGTGTTTTGTTAACAGAAAAGCCATTTGTCTTGTTTTGCTGCTGCGGAGCAAACATCAGCGCTTACGTCGCAGGCCGAGGGAGCTGTTGGCCTTTTTCTAATTGGTCCCTCTAATCCCGCTGTCCAGGGGCTTTTCATGAATAAGGAACAGCATTGCTAAACCGTGTGTGTTTTTTACCTCACTTAATACCACTGGAAGACAAACAAAAGACTTGTTTGCGTGAAGGGGAGATTACTTGTGTTTGTCTGCCAGCAACTAGAGGTCACTAATCTCGTTTTTTTTCCATTGTGATTTATCAGCAGTAACCTTGAGATAGTTGCTCGGGTCATAATGCACCCAGCGTGTGTGAAAATGGAGGTGTAAGTGTGACATCCTGTACGAGTATAGCAAATGCGTCCATACAATGACAGCAAATACTCAACACATATTAAAGCTGCAGGCAGCAGCACCAAGTTAATGAGTCAGGAAATTAAAACAAGTTTTAATGATCGTTCAGAAGTCATTTTTGGAGTTAAATCTGAAACAATTCAAACCCACATTAAGGTATTTTCAGTCTTAAAATTCAGACTGCTGCCATCATTTTGGATGATATGAGGATCATTCTGTAAAGCGCAGCTTCCTTCATGGGATGTACTTACACCTGACGTTGACAGTATTTCTGTCGTGGAAATAAATCTTACGCCTGCACCTGCAGGATGCATAAAAAATGCATATGAACTTAAAGAAGAACTGGGACTGAAATGTCATTCTCAACCTTTAAAACAGCAGATGATAAAATATCTAAACACAAGGTCCACGCAGGAGCTTTCAGTTATATTACACTAACTTCCTCAGGAGATGGAATTGGCCCAGTGCCCAGTTGTCCTGGAATTACAGATGTTTAGATGTTGGCTTAATGGTGAAAAATTAAGAAATTAGCCAAAATTTTAAAATTGATAATTGTCGTCGGCTACAGCACTGAGTCTCCAGAGTGTCTTAGTTCAACGTCTGCCCTGTTAGCACGAGCTAACACAACAACAGCGGCTAACATCCAACACCGAGCACCAACTCAGTGCGACAGACTCGCACTGACACACAAACAGCGTGACTCTTGTCGTTAAAACCACTGATAACCATTAGGTAGCGCGATGCTAACAGTAAGCCCTATTGTTGTGTGTGTGCAGGCGGACTTTCACCAACTGACTCCGGTGCAGAGCACAGGCTCCCACAGCACTAGCCTAATGATAAACAGAGAGAGTGACAAAAGGGCACGGAGGGTCTGAAATAAGATTTTACCAATTTTAATTAGGAAAAAAATAGGAAAGTCAAGTTCAGCTTCAAATATTCACTGTTGATGACTACCAAAACTGTGGCACCCAAAAAAATGGTATTTAGGATGCAGTTTTATCAACAACTTTCTTGTACTGTTGCTGGAGTTTTTAAATTTTTCCTCAGCACTGTACAAATGTATGCCTGATACCCATCTCCTGCCCGCATGGTCTTCTCACTTCAAAAAAGCAAGCAGGGCCTGAGTTTCATCTGCAAACCAAGTGCTTGCCATTCACTTTGACATGTAGCGGAATCGTCACTGAATGTTGTTGCTAAATGGGGAAGGGGATCAAGAACTGGTTCTGAATTGTCCGATCCATTGGAATCGAATGCCCCAGAACTTATCAGTTTCCTTTGTCAAAGCCGGCATGCTTTTCTGATGTTAAACTCGTGTCTCAGTTGCTGGAAATTTGCAACTAGACGACATCATGGCAGAGAGGAAAAAATGGTGAAAAGCATGGCTCCATTTCTTAAATGAAGCACTGCTTAAAAGTCTGTAGATGATATTTACAAGTAAGGGTGGAAACACCAGCAATACACTGAACCATCTTTTGACCCAACATGGGCTCAAATTCCAGGAATACCATGCAGAGCAGTGGCACTCTACACACCAGTGCCACTGCTTCCCAACCGAGGAGCACACTCCCTACCGAGGATAAATATCCTGTTATAGTAACATTCGAACCATGTGGGCAGGCTTAGCAGAGTTTTTCTTTGACTAAGAAAACCTAAATGAAAACCAATGCTGTACAAATAGTCTCTATCTACACAATGTTCAAACTCAGAGATAATAAAACCTGAGTAGGCCTTCTTTTTTATCACAAAGAGGATTGATCAGCAATCAATAAGGGAATCGATGAAGAATCTGAAAGATAAGCAGGGCCCATAATGGCATTGGTATCAATACAATGTTATCATTTCCCAACTCTAATGCTGAATAATGATAACGAAGCCAATTTGATGTCACCGCTGTCCACTTGGAGGCAGTCGGCGTGCTTTAGTCCGACCCTACAGCACAACTCTGTGCGCTTAAACTGGTAACGGAAATCAATGTGGCCAAAAGTGCCGATGGAAAGCCCTATTCACCTTAGCTGTTGGGTCTGACCACCTCTTCAAGAATAGTCTCGCTCACCAGACCTTTCTCAAGAAAAGAAAGGTCTGGCTGGGCCGACTCTCACTTTAAGATTGGAGGAAAAAACGCCCCGGCTGCTTGTATTTCTTTCAACCAATCACAGTCGTTCTGGGCGGTGCCACAGCAACGGTGCGCTTGCAAAAATATTGCCGGGGGGAAACAGGTTTTGGTGTAACACGCCCACAAAAATATCACCTACAGGACGCGAACCATGGCAGAAAAATGGCTACATCCCCGCAAGATCAAACACAGCAAAAGTTAGTAAAGGACGTGTTGAAAACGGTTGAAAACTGCTACACAACCGGAGGTGGTAGGGCGGGACTTCAGCGGGTGGCTTGTTCCGCCCAATGAGAGGCTGATCTATGCAGCGAACTTCTGCCCGCTCAGACTACTTCAAGAAGGTCTTGGTCTGGTTGTTTTGGTGTGCACCTGAGTTTGATTGCTGTGTGCACACCTGCCCAAACGAACCGCACTTAGGGGGCAAACGAACTTGAGTTCGACTGAACCGAACCAAACAGGGCAAGTGTGAAAGCACTCTAAAATGATTCCATACCTCCATTCTCTATACCTGTACATTCCCGTTCACATCAACGAGAATGCTCGGGCCTGTCCCAGCAGGTATGTGACAGAATGTGGGACAGCACCCTGGACAGATGGCTCGTCCATAATAAGACTAACACAGAAACACACTCTTCAACGTAGGGAGTTTCCAATTCCAATGAACCCAGAGGGAGTCCACCAAACACAGAGAAAACAATGCACAGTCCTCCTCACTAAAAATACCAGTGCTTGAGTTAAAACCCGGGACCTGCTCACTGTGAGGTTACAGCTCTCACCACTGAGCCATCATGTCTAAATTTACCACAGGCAAATTATGCCTCTTATCTTGTAACTTAACTGTGTTCAGCTTTAGCTAACTTTGGATGAGACTCTCATATTAGAACTGAAAATGTCCGATTTTACAAACTTATGCAGGTATGTCCTGATTTTACAAAATGTGTAGTCATCTGATACATGCTGAACTCTTTTTTACTCAAAGTAAATTGACTTGACACTTGACCCCGATACTTCTGACACATTTCTTCCCACTTGTTCCTGCTCTCATTCTCACTCCCCCTTTTCTCTCTGATGTTATTGTATTCCCTGCTAATGTCCTTTTTTCCTTTGTCTCCTTCTCTCAGCTACTTGAACGACTTGGACAGGATATCCCAGGCCACCTACATCCCAACTCAGCAGGATGTCCTGAGGACTCGAGTCAAAACCACGGGCATTGTGGAGACGCACTTCACGTTCAAGGACCTGCACTTCAAGTGAGAATTTCCTCACCGTAACAGCTGGCTCGGCCTCAAAGTGTTTTTTTTTTTTTTTTTTTACATGATGGCTTAATTAGCTTTCCTTCCTGTCACTGACTCATTCACTCCCATAGAAATTCCCTTTGTGCACGTACAGCTGTAAGTTGTGACACAGTCTGTGAAGGTGTTGTGCGCATTAGCGATGACTCAGTCGGGGCCCTCTGTTGAAAAAAAAAAAAAAAAAAAAACATACAGGAAGTGGGGGCAGCAGGCCCGATGATATCATGATACCAGAAGTTTGGTAGCTGATGCCAGTGTCATTGAAATTCATGCTGCTGGGCTTCACAACAGAAGAGAATAACACCATGTTATATGATCCATAAACACACACGCAAAATGGTTCTGTGTTTGTCCTTTTCTGTGCAATTCCAGACAGCAGCTTCAATCTACAGTCATGATGACACACCACTGCTGTCAGAGTTTATTGCAACACAATACAGTACTTCTGTAAAGTAGTCATTGCTTGATGTCATGTAGGAATTACACAGCAGTGACCGACCAGCTTCATAAAAAGCAAAGTTAGCAAGTTATTTGTTCCACCTCATATTTCCTAACAACATCCTAACATCAACATCATGATGTTGGTCTTTCACATATTGCAACAAGTTAAATGTGATTACTTCTTTTATACAGTCATTGTTTTTTTCTAACAGTCCCTTTCCCAGTCCTGCCTTTAAAACAATAGTATTTCCAGATGTGGCTTTTGCAGTTTAGTCGACCAATAGGAGCTCTCACAGGAGCTAAATGAGGCTTTTTTTTACTCCTATTTGCCACAGCTGTGTGCATTTTTTTGAGATTGTTTCATACAACGTCCCTTTGGAACCTGGTTTGAAAGTGATCTTTATTTTTGGATTTGCTTGTCTAGAAATTTTCCCTGAATGTGAGAAATTGATAAAGATATGTACATGATGTCTGACTTGTAGAGACTTTGGTCTGGATTTAGAGAGAATGTCCCGATGTAAAACACTTTATAGTAAGCAATATTTTAGCAACATCTAAACCTTTTGACTAGGGCTGAGCAATATGGCCTAAAAATAATATTGCGATATTTTTAGGCTGAATCACAATGCATAATATATATCTTGATATTTAGAAATCTCCTCTAAACTACCGTAGACTACCAAAATACTAAACTACTAAATAAACTACTGTTACAATTAAGTTAACAATAAAGTTAAATAAAGTAATGTTATACTTAGGTTATATAAAGTACTGTTATAATAAAGTTAAATAAAGTACTGTTAAAATTAGGGATGGTATTGTTAAGATGTTATCGATACTACTACGCTTATCGATTTTTCTTATCGGGTCGGTACTTTATCAGTTCTTTTTCATTACTTAATAATTGTATTTTAGAAAATATATTAGTTTTAAAAAAGAACAACTTCAGAACAGGATTAGATTTGAATATTTTAAATAAAAGTGTTTTTTCTAGAGCAGCAACAATAACTTTTGTACTTCATTTAACCAAGTTATAACAATAAAGACAGATAAAGCACTGCTATAATAAAGTTAAATAAAGTACTGATATGATAAATTGAAATAAGATAACATAAAATAAAACTATATTAATCCACGCTTGGGAAATTCACGTCACAGCAGCTCAAAGCACTGACAGAAAAAAGGAGGGTGACCATGTTACTGAATAAAAGAAAGATTGTTTCAATAAAGTTACAATAAAGTTAAAAAACTATATATAAATTAAATAAAGTACTGTTATAATAAAGTTAAAATACTATAATAAAGTTAAAGTACGGTTATAATAAAGTTATAGTTAAGTTAAAGTAGTTATAATTAAGTTAAAGTACTGTCATGATAAAGTTAAAGTACGGTTATAATAAAGTTAAACAAAGGACTGGTATAATAAAGTTAAAGTAGTTATAATTAAGTTAAAGTACTGTCATGATAAAGTTAAAGTACGGTTATAATAAAGTTAAACAAAGGACTGTTATAATTAAGTTAAAATACTATAATAAAGTTAAACAAAGTGCTGTTATAAAAAGTTAAAGTATGGTTATAATAAAGTTAAACAAAGGACTGTCATAATTAAGTTAAAATACTATAATAAAGTTAAAGTACTGTTATAATAAAGTTAAAGTACGGTTATAATAAAGTTAAACAAAGGACTGTTATAAAGTTAAACAAAGTGCTGTTATAAAAAAGTTAAAGTACGGTTATAATAAAGTTAAACAAAGGACTGTTATAATTAAGTTAAAATACTATAATAAAGTTAAACAAAGTGCTGTTATAAAAAAGTTAAAGTACGGTTATAATAAAGTTAAACAAAGGACTGTTATAATTAAGTTAAAATACTATAATAAAGTTAAAGTACTGTTATGATAAAGTTAAACAAAGTACTGTTATAATTAAGTTAAAGTAGTGTTATGATAAAGTTAGATGAAGTATGCTATAATAAAGATGAATAAAGTACTGTTACAGTAAAGTTAAAAAAAGTACTGTTAAAGTATTGTTATAATAAAGTTAAATAAAGTACTGTCATAGTAAAGTTAAATAAAGTACTGTTGTATTAAAGATAAATAAAAAGTACTGCTTTAATAAAGTTAAATAAAGTTTAGATACAATGAAATAAATTAAAGTAGAACCACTGGTGCTTTTATTCTGAAGCACCTGGAGTTAGCAGTTAGCTGAAAGTTAAACTGTTACAGTGACAAAGTTAAACATGAGGATGAATTCACTGTGAGCAGAAACAACTAACACCTCTCTGGTTCATATGTTAATATTTGCAAGTCGTACTGGTGCTCCATGGTAGCAAAATGCAACTAAATGGTTGCTTTTTGTTTCTGTGAGATCGAGGGAGCCATTGGAGAAAGTGCGAGAACCGCAATGTCAACGCAAGTTCCATGCCGGTTGCTTTAAAAAAATTATGTGCCACTTCATACTCAGTGTTTGCAACATAGTCATTTTCTACATCCCGTGTGGAACAAGCTGTGATACATCGACCATTATGGATATATATGATATATCTCCCACCACTTCTTTTAACTGCAGAAGCTAAACGTCTGCTGCTGCTCTGAATTGTTTCCCTCTGCTGTTACATGGCAGACGTTTGCTGGTCACTTGAGTATTCTCTGCACTGCTAAGATTTTATTAGTACTGTTTTCAAGGAACAATAGACAAAGAATCTCTGTTTCCTTTATCTCTTACTGTCATCACTCAACACTGCAGCAGGACCAGAGCAGCCGCAGCGACTCTTCATTTATGTTTTTACCTCGGCGTTTCACAAACACTGCTTGTACTGTGTATGTATGTTTGTGTGCTGACGAACATGTTTACTTCTTTCCTCCCTCCAGAATGTTTGATGTTGGCGGTCAGCGGTCTGAGAGGAAGAAGTGGATCCATTGCTTTGAGGGTGTGACCGCCATCATCTTCTGCGTGGCCCTGAGTGACTATGACCTGGTGCTGGCTGAGGACGAGGAGATGGTGAGTGCCTCAGCCTCTGACTCATGTATCAACACAACAGTATGCACTGTGTGTTTGTACACAGCAGGAACTTTGGGTGGAATACGTAAAGGATAGATTCCCTTTAGGATCAGTGAGCAAAACACAATGATCAACATCGCCTTCCTCTTTCTTTCTTCAGAACCGAATGCACGAGAGTATGAAGCTGTTCGACAGCATCTGCAACAACAAATGGTTCACAGACACCTCCATCATCCTCTTCCTCAACAAGAAGGACCTGTTTGAGGAGAAGATCAAGAAGAGTCCTCTCACCATCTGTTACCCAGAATATGCTGGTAAGATTGCCAGCATTTTACATAACATGTTTGAGAAGTAGCCAATTTCTTTTTTACCTTTCCCCAAAGTTTTTCATAATGTGACTAAGACTAAGAACATTTTTTGTGAATTAAAAGTCTTACTATATTTGACAAGACTTAGACGAGAAGATCAACACCATACTCATATCTGTTTGCTAAATATAAGGCTACAGCCAGTTATCTTAGCTTAGCTTAGCGTAAAGACTGGAAACATGGAAACGGGTAAACTTGCAATGCCCAAAGCTAATAAATCCTGCCGACCAGCAACTGGTAATTGTGGGCTGTTTCTAGGGAGCAGTGACATCTCGCAGTCGTAAGCTTTGACAAGATGACACCTCCGCGGATGGTAGATGAGCCACGTGTTTATCCTCAACACGTTGTTCGTTGGAGTGTGCTCCGAAACACCAGGGCGTATACAAACAAAATGTTCTACAGACCCTTTTAGAGCCAGGGTCACAATGATGTCAGTTTGTTAGCTGGAGGCACAAGATGACTTTCCACCACACTTGTGTTATTGGGAGCCAGAATAGAAGGAGTCATGGCTCAAAACTTAAATTTTATCACATGCCCGTTATCAAAAACAAAGACAACGATGGTTAACTGCGATGAGACGAAAGGACTGGATAGAGGCCATCATCAAAAATGCTCACATGTGCAGCACAAACTTCATATCAGATTGGGGAGATGTTACGAGGAAAATTGGATTTCCTGGTAAAGCTAACATTAACTTCGATGGTAAAACAAACTGGAGGAATCTGTTCAAGTGTTGTCCTCCTTTGTAAGATTGGCATAGTAATCAACCACGAAACTTCCTGTGACATCATCCATCCACTGAGTGAGAGCATACGAGTCGGCCAGTCTGGTCCCGTTGGTCAGTGTTTACGTTTTTCAGGTAACACTTGCGGTCCCGTAGAGTGAGTGACCTGACATGGTGCGTTCGTAAATTCATTCATAAATTCGTCCTGTTGGTCGAAGAAACGGAGCTTAATATTTCTACATGAATGAAAGAACAGTTAAGAGTCCGCATGGCGCTCTGTACTCTGAGAGTGTGGTGCTCTGGATAACCGAATGGTACATTTCGACAGCGCTCCGAATTTACGAATGGTCCAGTTTGCTACTTAGAGCTAGCTTATGTCTGTGGAGAATTGTTTTGCTTCGTGCTAAGCCCCGCCCACCAAAAAACATCATACTGTTTACTAACAGTAAAAGGGTCCATGGATAAGGTAGAAACAAAGTCAACAAGTGTACAAGAACAACGTCACAGGAAATGGAGGCTGTCTGGCGACATCAGTAAACAGCGGCGTACTGCCAGACATTACACTTGTTTACTGTAATATTGTTCCCCCCTGGGTCACCACTCTGTCCATGAGATTGTTTTTTTTTTAAGCTTTTATAGTGGTCTCCCGTGTTCCTCTACACCCTGCAGCAAAAAGCCTCTTCTTTCCCCAGTGTGGTGGCTATTTCTGTACAAGAATTTAAGGCCATTTTACTGTCCCAGTGGTCTCTCAATGAGTACTTGAAGAGATGTCTACACAGGCGAACGTGCTTGACCAGGTCAATTAACGAAGTCATTTTTTGGCACACAAACACAAAAAACCAACATAAACACATCTTTACATGACATTGGCAGCAACCAGCAGAGACTTCAGACAGTTACTGCTCTCAGCCAAGAAACAGTTAAGCACTTAACCCCTCATAAAACCACAACTTGTTCAACCCAAAATCAAAAACACATACTTTTCCTCTTACCTGTAGTGCTGTGTTTTTCAACAGATTGTTTTGGTGTGAGTTGCTGAGTGTGGAGATATCAGCTGTAGAGATGTCTGCCTACTCTTGAATGTTATGGAACTAGATGGCACTCGGCTTGTGGTGTTTAAAGCACCAAAAAATGCATTTGAAAAACTCAACATCAATGTCTCCTTTCCAGAAACTATGACCTGGTTACTCAAGATAATGGAGACAAACAAGCAAATATTTAGCAGGATGAAGCCCAGCCATGCCACTCTGTTCTCAAACAAGACAAATACACTATTTCAATACCTTTTCCTATGTTTCGACTTCCTGACTCTTTGACTTCCTGCTCCTCGTCCTTTCTTTTCCAGGCTCCAACACGTACGAGGAAGCAGCTGCCTACATCCAGTGTCAGTTCGAGGACCTGAACAAGAGGAAGGACACCAAGGAGATTTACACCCACTTCACCTGCGCCACAGACACCAAGAATGTGCAGTTTGTGTTCGACGCCGTCACCGACGTCATCATCAAGAACAACCTGAAAGACTGTGGTCTCTTCTGAGGAGAACGGCAGTGGAGATAACCTTTTTCTTTCTTGGTAAGGAACTCATCATTCTTGCTTTTATCTTTCTAACAATGAAAGTGCGTACCCCTTGGTCTGGCTCTGCGTTATGAATGAGGGGGCATGTCAGGATTATGACTGAAAGGATGCAGTGGGTGTTGCTGAGGAAATCATGAGAGCCTGGTTTAAGTGTGCGCCTGCATTCTGTCTTTTCTCTTTCAAGTGTGTTCAACAAATTGGTTTAAAATGGTTCGTTTCCAGAGCTTAAGCATTCAGAATTATGGAGGAGAGTAGCTGGAGTTGACCACAAAGATGCGGCGTAATCCATCATAATCACATTCCTAATTAAATCTCTGAAATCAGGCTTAAATGCATTTTCTGCTCCATTTAGATGTTTGTGAGATGATGGTTGCAAGATCCAAAACCCTCATTCTATAAAACCACTCACACCCATCTCTCCTCCTCCCCAACGTCTTTCATGTTTGTTTCTCCCTCCCCTTCTTCTGTCCTCAGGCAGTGGAGCCAGTTTATTGTGCATCTTTGGTGGGGAAGATGAGAAGAGTCAGGAGGATCAGTCACGGACCAGTGCTGTACTATATGCCACTTTTAACAGCTTTATTTATGTTTTTGTCTTGGAACATTTTGAACTAGCGTTAACGACATTTGTGTAGGATGTTTGTATCATTGTAAAAGCGTCACCGCAAATTTTCCGCACACTTTTGTTTTTTTAAATTTACTTTTTTTTTTTTTTTTTTTTAATTTTTTGAGGAGAGGGAGGAGGAAATCACGTTTTTTGCTGTTCCTTCTGCCGCTGTCTCTGGAAAAGGAAACTTTGCCGTTGGTGGCTTCTTTTCTTCCTTCCCTACAACCAAACAAAAGGGAAGAAAAGGGGTTCAACTTTTTGAGTCCAGTTTGTTGGTACTTGTGCCTTCGCATGCCTTTTTACTGCGGTCGTAGTCCCAATGCTTGTTCTGTTGCCTGCTGAATTGTTCTAAACATAAAGAGGTAAACTTGTTTTCATATGTTAGTGTCCCTGCTATCTTCTATGTGCACACCACTGAGCTATCGGGAGGAGGAAGATTTCCCTCTGGTCTAAAGGTACATGGGTCTCCATGGTGACCAACATGTAGCCTCCACCGTCCCCTATCCCCCATCCCCCCACCAGCCATGACAATGGAAGGCCTCGCCGGCCGCTCACACAGTACAATACTGAGATGTATATTGTTACATTCGCCCCGCAGATCCGGGGTTCTGGTTTTTAAACAGTGTACAAAATATCCATTCTTCCCAACCATTCGGAAAATGGTTAGCTGAGGCACTGAGCTAATTATACGCTCGAGACCAGGGTAGGCACATTTTAATGTATATTTTAATGTATTTGGAGGAGAGTTTTTGGGAGTTTTTGGTGTTAAGGAGAGAAAAGCCGAACCACAGGAAGAGATGGGTGTAAAGGTGAGGTAGATGTCTGAATGTGTTAGGGTTCAGACGCGGTTCCACCAATCAGTTCGTGAAACCTTTCATTCAGGCGATGGAAGCTAAGATGGTTAAGGGAGCCTGGTCTGTGATTTTTAGATCAGTACCACTTTGCCAAGAAGAGTGATAAATACGGTCCTGGATCTGTTCATATGAAGAAACTGCCACAACTGTCAATGTATGTGTATGTTCTCCATGGATGGAGAATCTTTGTAGACTCATCTCCCTTATTTTGCTAATAAAAACCATTTACAAACCACATGGAGTTGCTGTTTTATTGAACATATGTACCTTCAACATTCATTAATTTTCCGGTACCACTTAACCTTTTAGGGGGGCGTGGGTGTGCTGGAGCCTATCCCAACTGACACTGGGCGAGAGGCAGGGTACACCCTGGACACCACTTAACCTGCATGTATTTAGACTGTGTGAGAAAATTGGAGTACCCGCAGAAAACCCACGCTGACACAGGTAGAACATGCAAACTTTGCACAGAAGGGTTCGAACCAGAAACCCTTTGGCTGTGAGGTGACAATGCTAGCCACTGCACCGCCCTGTATCTTAAACAGTTCTGCCGAACATCGGTATCGGACGATATTCACCTTGTTGACTGCCATTGCCGATCAGCAAATGAGATGACATCCACCATCATGCAGCATCCCATTGTCTTGGGGAAGGTAGAGCAGGTTGTCCAGTAATCAGAAGATCAGCGGTTCGAAGTATCCTTGAGCAAGATACTGAACCCCAAATTCCGCCCAATGGCTGTTCCATCAGTGTGCGAGTGTGTTAAAAACTGAGTAGCAGGTGGCACCTTGTATGGTAGCCTCGGCCACCTATGTGTGAATGGGTGAATGTGAGTGCTTTAAGTGGTCAGATGACTAGAAAGGCGCTACAAATGCAGGTCCATATTTCGGACGAACACAGATCCTCGCCTTTGGTACGAAATCAGCAAGTGGAGAGCTAGTGAACACTAGCTGTCCTTCCACTCTCATTCATTCCATTCCATTAGAAAACGCTTTCGTCAGTAATAGTTCATGCACTCATGCTTTAATGCTTCTGTAGTCATGCAGTCAGGCTTCATTTCTTCATGAATGGCGAGCTGGCCACACAGAGCAGGCTGCTATACATACTCTATGCATTTCTTATGAAGCCAGCTACCTTGTTATCTCCAAACAGGGAGTCCCACAGAGGCAATTAGAGACAATGTTGTCAGTTCTGCACACAGCCTCCATCACATTTGTATTCCACTGTGGCCTTTAAGGCTGCGTTACCTGCAGTGGTGCTCAATGGAAAGGTTTGTTTTAATGAAAATTGATCATGATCACTGAGCATTTTGCCACAGCGAAAAGGTTAACTCGCCTGTACGGATACAGAAACCACCTCAGTCTTATTTTCCACTCATGAAGCTGTCACCACTCTCTCGATGTGTCTTTGACGTGTGTCACCCTAACACAATTTGCATTGTAAATATGTGGTGACATGACCTGTGGATATCATCAGTGTTGGCTTCCCTCTCAAACAATACCTCTTCAGAGGTAATGTAAAATAAAAGGGACAGGGCTGAATAAAAATGCACTGTTTGCATTATTGATCAGGGCCACAATTGCAGGCAACAAGCCGTCAACACAACGTTGACACAACGATGGTTAACACCTTATACAGTTGTTGTAAATGGTTGCTAATTTAGACAACCTGTTAAAACAACAAACGCGGGACCCATTTTCTCTTATAAAAGTTGCTCAGAGAGGCATATAGCCAAAATGGTTCCACTGCCATGTATGAAATTGCCTGGAGGATCCAGAGACTATCTGCACTACTTGAACACTGTGTGTCCCATAGAGCAGGTACACTGGAGACTTAAAGCAGCCAAGCTCGATTCAGTGTGTCCAAACATCTTGCTTCCACTGGTGGAATGGAAGCCAATGGGTAAAAGTCTTTTTTGGCTGCAGGGCATCATGTGACGGACCCTAGAAATTGCAGTACCACTGTTTGGCTACTACGAAAAATTGGCTTCAAAGCCTGATGCACTTCCTAGGGGCAAATCTTTGAATCCTAGGATGGTGAGGGAATGACCTGCCTTACTCTCCCTATGATTGGCAGGCACTCATGCCTTTTTTAGTTGGATTGGTTAGGTTCAGGCAAGAGGAGTGTGATCGGTCATGGTAAGGTTACAAATGTCAAGCTAAACCAGTCAAAGGCAGAGTAGGGTGGGCCATTCCTTCACCATCCTAGGATTCGCAAATTTGCTTCCTGGAGGCCTGCAAAATGCTAACTCATTTCCTGTTTGATGCAGGAATTTTTTAAATATATTTTCCTTGGTTTTAGGGCTCATTCCTGGAGCACTCATTGTGTAAATTATTTTTTTTATTTTATTTTTGAATGAATAGCCTTATTTGTCTTTGCTAATAATACATAGAGCTTGTAAGTCACTCCCCTTCCGGTAGACCCCCATCGGACCTCTAGGCTCAGAAAATATGAATGGGAGTCAATGGAGAGAAAACTATTATTTTCTGGTCCCAGTCATTAAATGCCTTGGATTACACAAATGTTTTGTGTGGGTCTAAATAATATTTTTTCATGTTAAGAGTTTGACAGTTTATTGTATGATTCTTAAGTTAAAGGCTGTGGAAACAACGTAATGAGAAAGACTACATGTCGCCTATGTGACGTCATGTCATCACACTTTCCCTCCACTTCTCAACTCACAGTGCTGCTGCTGCTGCGTCTTCTGCCACGATCTACGGAGCCATCAGATCAAGATGCTGGTGTGTTTCGTACCCGAATGTCACCATTCCAACAAGAACCGCTGTTCTTTCTTTCACGTCTGATGTTCAAACTAGGAAGAAGGCGGTGAAGTGTACCAGAGACACAACCATGTTCTGAGTGCGAGTGGTGACGTATATCATACGCGTTGATAGCAGTGAAGAGCTGTAGTCCACAAAGCGCTCTCACACAAAACCTAACAGTATCAAACTTCTTCCCACTAAATTGTAGCCTTCTTTGCACAACAAAATATATTAAAAATTCACAAACAACATTATGTGAAATTCATGGCACAATTGAAACAGGACCAGAAAATAATTTTCATCTAGCCATTGAAATACATTATGAGAAATCGATTTTTAAGGTCCCATGTACCGGAAATGGAAACACGCAACTTACAAGCAGAGCATGTGAGCAGAGAGGAGCGGGTGAAAATTTCCGCTCCTCGCTCGCAGACCTGTCACTTTGCGTCGCTTGGTTCTGCGCATTCTTCGCTCCGCTCCATCATAAATTCTATCCCGCTCCACTCGCTCACCACTCTGCTCAAAAAAACTGCGTCGTACTACCCTAACCTGTAATCTTCTATTCACAAATAAAACATGAGCTTGGTAGATTCTCCGGGGAACTCTCCCCGCAGTTAGGGACCGTTCTACACAGTACCGCTGTCGGCAGGGTGGAAATAAGTCAAAGTGTAGAGGAGACGGACCGGGTTAAGCGGCCGACCTCCGGGGAAGCCCTCTCGCCTCTCCCCATAGTTAGGGACCGATCTCCAAGGTACCGCTGCTTCTCTTCTCAGTTTCTTTTCTGAAGTACACAATAAACTCCATAGTTTTAAAAGAAAATAGTGTGGGTGTGCGCAGGTGCAAAGATGCATTCTGGGTGGGGCATGAGCAACCGGAGCGAAATTGGAGCGAGAGATAAGGCTCCGCTCCACCTTATAAAAAAAAAAATAGCCGCTCCTCGCTCAACACAAAATCCTTCCGCTCACATGCTCTGCTTACAAGCCCTATTGGATTCATATTACATTTTTCAGATATATTTTAAAAAAAACAAACAAAGTAAAACAAAATGGCGGCCCACCTGCAGTAACTCTGAGAACTCCTTGGGGGTCGCGAACCCTATGTTGAAGACCCAGATCGTAAGCTCTAAATACTAAAATAATATTATTTTGTTTTTTTTAATTCTATGTTTTCACTGTATGATAAAAAACTGATTTAAAGACGTTAACTGGCTTCGAACTGCAGAGTCAGGCTGTCATTTGAACGTTGTTAATATATGTAAGTTAACGTTTTGACAAAAATGTAATTTAACAGAGAAATGGTAGCTTCACCAAGCTGCTTACATATTGCCCTAAATGTGGCGAAACAAACTGTAGTAACTTAATATTAGCACACTAAGTTTGTTATGGGTTAATCCCGCGAGGAATATTACATTTAAATTCAGCCGTTATTCTCAAAGCTACGTTGTGGCTCGCGCTGCTCTTAAATTACCGTCAAGTAGACGGATGTGGATGCTAAATTAGCTTTTGCTAAAGCTGCCACTTTTTAACCGCGGTGGATATTACCGAATATAAAGTCAAGAAAAAATCTTGAGCTTTCTTCGTGTTTTCCATGGCACAGAGTGGACATTATTGGGCTACAGTGAAATAATGTCAGCGCTGACGTGCATCATCACAGGTAAGCTAGTTAGCCTAGTTAGCCACTTCAGCTAACGTCACGCTTGTTTTCATGCTGCGTTACCTGCCAATTGTTGCTGTGTATGTGGCTGCAGTTTCTGTTTGGGGCTGCTGTGCCAGTCTGTTCATAAATTAGGCCGAAATGTTGTGTTCACTGTGCTTATGAAATTTTGTTTTACTGCTTGTGTTTTATTAGCTGATGTGTCTGTACCATAAACCAGTGGTTCTCAACCAGGGGTCCCCCAGGGGTCTTTGAGGGAGTTCCTCAGGGAAATGGGGATGATTTATTTGCACTGTTTAATCAACTGTAGAAGTGAGCTCAATGTTAGACTGAGTCATAAGTGACTATTCTGGTCATAGGTTTACTCCTTAACTGTAGATGGAAACCATAGGATTCTGGTCTTAATCATATCTAACGAATCTTTTCAGATGTTATCAAATGGAGGTCTGTAACACTGCCATTGACTGTAATGTTGGAGGCCTGTCTTTACCTGTGGTTTAATGTTAATGCAGCTGTAGTTGTGTGACTGACAATTGCATTATGTTAAGGCAAGTGGCCGGATATGTTGCCATGTGGGTTGGGTGATATGAATTAAATCAAATATAACAATATTTCTCTCAGCCGAGACTCATTCTGAGAGAAACAATATTTATTCACATGTGACACTGGTGGTGGTGATGAGATGAGATGAAGAGGGAGCTGAAAATCTGGATGTGAAGAGGAGTGCGCTTTTGATGAGCTTGTCCTGGGCTTCTTGATATATCCATATATCGCCCAGCCCTACAGGCAGGTATTTGATATTATGATTTCTTTTTAGTTTGTACACCTGCTTGGTGCGTTTAATGTAACTTAAACGGCAGCTATATAAGAAGAAATATTATGGTGATATTTGCCTATTTTTGCAAAAGTATTGTACATTAGGCTCTTGAAGATATAGGTCCACCTGATTTTCTCTATGCTCATTCACAAATGACCATTTGTATATTATCTACTCACTGTGTATAATGTTAAATTTGTGCGGAAAACTTTGTTTATCTCGCGTGCCTCCAGTTAACAAAAACATCTGAAAAAATTCTTGGTGAATTGAAGACATAGGCGACTCAAGCTAACCCTTTAAAACACCGGTTAAATTACTGTTTTTGTTAATGGAGGCTTTTAAGAGCATATATTAAGTTTCACTTTGGAAAGAGCTGTCCTTTAGGGAAGTACTGAGCATACAACTGCACTGATAACAGATGTTTTGAGATAGTTTTGCCATTGTTAGTCACCGATGACTTGAGTTACTCAAAACGCTTCTTTGTTTTTGGATTCATGGTTCACTGGAGGAATGCGGGAAAACCAAAGTTTAATATAGGAATTCAACGTGACACAGAGGGAATAATTGACATACAGATGATTATTTGGTGGGTGAAGTATTCTTTTAAAGCAGCTGTAGATGTGCAGTATATATAATATTTAGTGGCATCTTACAGATTGCAACTAACTGAATACCGCTCCGCTCACCCCTTCCTTTCCAAGCATGTAGAGAACCTACAGTGGCCTTCAGGTTAACAAAAAAAATGTAAAAGGCCCTCTCTATAGTGTACAGTTTGTCCATTCTGGGCTACTGTACAAACACGGCGGTGTGAAAGAGGACTTGCTCTCTATGTAGATATGAAGGGCTTGTTCTAAGACAACAAAAACACAGTGACTCTTACTGTCAGGTAATTTTACACTAATGACAACATATATTTCTGTCAATATATCCTGCGAAAGCAAAATGGATGTTGTCACAAATGACAACTGTGAGGAGGAAGAAGAATTAATCATTTCTTCTCTCCAAAGTTACTCAGTCTTGCTTTGAAGAAAGTTTCAGCTTCAAACACTCCCTTGCTTCTCTTGTTGTGAGGGATTCCCATGTCAATTGTACATTTACGCAATTTGGGCGCCACAAATAGTTTGCATGTGTGGGTTGTTTGCACACGCTTCAACACTGCTGATTTGCATTTGTGCTGCAGCGGCGGCGTTAAGCCCGGCCTCCCCGCGTCTGAGCTTGTGTTCCAGCTTGACAGAAAGGTGGGAAGAGTCTGAGAGAGACAAATGAGAGTAAAGAGTGCGAAGCTGGGTCTGTGTGATGTATGCTGTGTCTGTGAAGGAGGGGTTTGGCTCCCACTTGTGCTGCCAATTGGAGGAGTTGAAGTGTGTGTATGTGGGTTGGGGGGCATATGCTGTATTAATAGCACCTTTAAAGATGAGAGATGAAGAAGAAGACAGAGTAAACAAGGGGGCGGCCATGATGTAGCAGTGTAAAAGCAACACGGGTGACACTGTTGAGGTTTCTCTCAGCAGTAAACAGAGGGTGGGAAATATTTGAAGTGTGTGTGTGTGTGTGTGTGTGTGTGTGAGGCAGAGGAGGAGGGTGTAAATAGAAGGAACAATGGAGGCATTATTTCAGTGTTGGTCCATCGCTGTGTTTATTGTCTGCACTCCTCTCAGTCACTCTCACTGGGGCCAGCAGTTGGTAACAGAGATAAGACGAAGGCTTATCAGCTCTGCAGCCATGTCGGACAGGACGCATTGTAACACCAAACTAGACACACTTTCCAGTCTGTGTTGCACATTCTTCCACACACCGGAGACTGGACCTCTCACAGTACAGGAGACGTCACGTGTCTTTGTCTGAGGTCATCATGCATGTCCATTATTTAGGGCTGACTCTTTTATCACATAACTCCTCCTCTATCTTAAAGCTATTTCTATTTTCTGCTGCTTTAGCCAGGCGCTCTGAAGTGGCCTCTCACCCTGCTAGTTATGTGTAAAGTCGGCCTGTCTGAGATATTTAAAGGGTCCATTCACTGACGATAAACATATTATCTCACACAGCCCTACTAAGATCATTTTTAACTTCTGTGTCATGCCAAATATTTGTCCTATCACACACAGGATTGCAGAAAGACTCCTGCATGTCAAACATCAAGCATAAAAAGACACATTAACACATATACAAAGCCCACATAAAAACATATTATATTTTATTATTTAGTTGCATTCATGCTTTAAGTCACATTGGTGTAATTTCTTACTTCATATTGTGCAAACAACAGATGTGTTACATTTGTATGTTTCATGATGCAGTTCAGACTACATGAGCTAAGTTTCTCCTCAGGAGCAGGAAGGGCTGGTGGATGGCATGAAACGTTGGTGATATGGCTGCCAAGCAGCAGACCACTGCTGACCAATCCTGGAGACCGACAAACCACAGAAACAGGTATTTGTTAACGACAGCTTGGGACATGCACAGAGGTTTTTGTAGTGACAAAAGTGGATATTTTTTAACAACAGTTTGGGACGTGTTCAGTGGTATTTGTAGTGACACAGCAGGTGTTTGTGACAACACTTTGGGACATGTCCAGCGGTGATTGTGGAGACAAAAGCAGATCTTTCACGATAGTTCACGACATGTCCAGAAATGTTTGTAGCAACAAAAGTGGGTGTTTTATTGCCAGTTTGGGACATGTCTTGAGACGTCGAGAGGTCGGCACCTGTCAAAAGGTGTTTCTTTGGAGACTAAGTGGCTGTTTTTTTTATTGATAGCTCAGACCATGTCCGGCAAGGTTTTTTTTAGCAACAAAAACGGGTGTCTGTAACGACAGTTTCAGACTTGTCCAGCGGGTGTTTTAGCGACAATTTGAGACATGCCCAGCAGATTTTGTATTAGCGGGTGTTTTTTAAGAACCGTTTGGGACATGTCCAGCAGTATTTTTTACGACAAAAGCAGGTGTTTTTTAACAAAAGTTCGGGACATGTCAAGCAGTGTTTGTAGCGACATAAGTGTTTAATCAACAGTTTGGGACATTCCCAGCGTTTTTTGTTGTGTTAAAAGCGGATATTTTTTAAAGACAGTTTGGGACATGTCTGGTGACATTTATAGCAACAAAAGCGGGTATTTTTTAACAACAGCTTAGGACATGTCCAGTTGTGCTTGTAGTGACAAAAGTGGGTGTTTGGGACATGTCTAGCTGTGTTTGTGGCGACCAAACCAGGTATTTTAAACCCAAACATGATATCTTCCTAACCCTAACCTAAACCTAACCAACCTGTTAACCAAGTGGTATGAAAACATTAAATCAAAAATTAAAACTTAAATAAATATAAAGTTTGAACATATCCGCTACATATGAAATGTACAAATCTAGCATCTCTGTAACATTTATTCTAGCAGTTTGATTAAGAATTAATTACCTGAGAGACATTTTAAAATACAACATTCTGCATTTGCTCTGTTTTACTACCAATCAGAACTGTTTTGTGTGTCGAGACATAACAGAGCAGCCATTTTGAAAAAGCAAGTTCAGTCATTATCATTAACCCAATTATTATTTCTTTATTCACGTGCGAGATTGTGACAGATTGGCTGTGTGTGTGTTGAGTGGGTGGGTTGAAGGCTGCATGAGCTTGATGTGTTTACGTCTGTGTGCCATGTACAGGGTGTGTGTGTGTTTGTGTGTTGCGTGCAGGATGCTGTGTGCACACTCCAGCTGGATGCCTGCTTCTGCTCGTCACCTGATATTCGCTGGCCATGTTCATTCAGCCCGCGGATTCCAGCTTTCATCTCCACACACACGTAAGCACAGACACACTCTTCCCCGTGATGTCATTGATTCCGAGCTCCATGGCAACAGTGAGCGAGGAGGCAAGGCGAGAGAGAGAGAAGGAAAACGGAGAGATATTCCTTCATAGTGACGGGATGAAGTTGTTATAAATAGCTCCTGATGTTTCTAGGTGTCCGACGACAGAGGTGGGTGGGTCTTGGCCAGCGGGGGTGCACGACAAGGCTGAGGTGTTTCACCTGGGAACATTGTGTCTTTGTCAAGTGGCAATTTTAGACCACTCAAAGTGACGCCAGTCATCTGATGGCCCTTTAGAGAAAACCTTTCGTCAGAAATAGGCATGTTATTTTAGGGCTTTATCAATGTGGTAGGTGGAGCAGAAAGAGCTGTGTGGCTGAATGGGCTAAAAATGTCTCACAGCTGGCATGGATACCCTTATTCGCTCCATTCATTTAATAACTTTCTTATTCTTGTCTGTCCTCAATCATTCCCTTTTCTGTGTCCATGTGATTAGTTTTAATTCCCCCCCAGCTCTCTAATTTGTTCTGCCTCATCCCTGGTTTCTCTGATCCTGTTGCCGCCTGTGTTTTATTCAGTGTGAAGTCTCTCTGAAAGCGTCTCTTTCTACACAGTTGATGGCTGAATGTATATCTGACTTTCTATACCACTGGTTTTCAGCCTCGGGGTCAGGAGCTCTCACAAGATACATTTTAGGTGTCACAAGATGATTAAAGGGACAGTACACCCCAAATTTAAAATACTTTTTTTCCTCCTCTTACCTGTAGTGCTATTTTTCAGGCTAGATTGTTTTGGTGTGAGTTTCTGAGGGTTGGAGAGAGATGTCTACCTTCACTCAAATACAATGGAACGAGGTGCTCAAAGTGCCAAAAATACTGCATTTCAAAGCACCTTCCATTAGAGGATTTAATCTTTTGTGATGTATATGTCTTGCTTTTTATTTTACGATTACCACTGCAGAATCACGCTGGCCATCCTCAAGTCTCGTCCAGGTCATCCCAGTTAGTAGGCGGCTTTCTTTTGATCTGAAAAAACACCTTTAGCATTGTTAAGAGGGTTGGAAACTAACTTTTCTGTCCACCACTTAAAAGATTATTGTTGTTTTTTTTTTTTGGCTGGTAAGTGAAGCAGATCTAGCAGATGTGCGTATTTTACCAGCATTTGGCTGGTGGCAGGTGCTAATTTCTAACCCTGATTGTTAACTATGTTCGCACCACTAGCCATGCTGATAATGTTAACGGTGCTAACAGAGCTTACAGTCAGGATTGTCACGACCCATCGATCTGGATTGTTCCAGTATCATCGATGCAAAATTAAAACATTGATCCGTATCGTCATCTTTAGGTCACACTTTTATTTTGAAAGCATGTCACCGTCAAACAGCAGCAGGCTGACGGCAAGCAGCCAAGAGAAAGACGATGAGGGTAACGTTATTTACTCGGGAAAAAGCTTGGAAATATTTTGGATTATGGAGAAAACAGTTGTCAACAGACAGAGCACATGGCGTATGTAAGCAGTGCTGTTGTGAGATAAAACATGATGTAACGTTACCCGCCTGGCCGGGCATGTCACTCCGCTAACTTACAGTGACATTAGCTGCTCTGTTTTAACAATGTTCAGCTCAGTCAGGAGTATCGGCAAATATAGTATCGTTGTCCAAACAAGGACACAATGTTTTTTCTGGCCTCTAATAGATGTCCGTGTTTACTGTTCTTTCGTTCTTTACGCGTGTATTTATGTGATATAAAGCCTCTCTACACAAAGCCCCTTATTAATAACAAGTAAAGGGCACACTGAGTGTCGAGCTGAGTTTCAAAGCAGGTCCACCCCTCTCCCTCCTTCGCAGTCTGAACAATAGTCCAGTGAGAGCAGCCCGGCAGGCTTTGATGAGGATGTTTGGGATTAAACAGTGCATTTCCAGCCTCTTAACATTCCTGCGTGCCCACTGCTGAGGAACAGCAAAGGTCCAGCTCCAGTCACATGAGCTTTTTAGCTAAAACTGTGGATGACGCTAGTCAAAGTGTCACAGTAGCATTAACTTTCTCCACACAAACTCCAATATCACGTCATCAGCCCAGAAGTGACTTGGTTTTACTGCTGTCATGAGGTTGAATTTGAATCGTAAAAAACTTATCAGTAGCCTCTATCATCATCTCACACTGAACATGGGGCCATTGTATTTGGAGAGAGCTAAAAGCAAACACTGTCACATTCATAGTCACACATACTACAACATACTGAAGGGTGACAAGACCACCAGATACCAATAGTCTCCATTCAGAATCCAAAATCCAAGATTGTAACCACATCACACAGTCTACATCAGCACTTCAGGACTAGCGGCCAAAATACTTGGGGCAGGGCAGGTATTTTACCTGCTACACAGACTCTATCCTTGCAGTGTGTGGGTGCTGCCAGCTTCACTGTGCACATACTGAGTTTTGCCAAGTGATAATGCAGTTGGTTTTGCAGGGTTTGGAAGCGTAGGCTCTATTAACTGGTACTGAATTAATTAACTGGATCGTTTTGACTGCAGGATCATGCATGCATTGATTTGATTTATTTGTTTTAATGTGAAATGTAAAATCACTCACAAGGTCACATTGCCACTGGTACAGTGAGATGTTTATTTAAATCATTTTTAAACTGATTTTACTCATTTTGTACACAGTTCTGTGTACTTATAACCTGTTGGAGGGCAGTGTAGCTGTGTGTAGGGAACAAAAAATAGACCATCCATCCATCCATCTGCTTAGTTTGGGCTGATTCACGGGGGCAGCAGGCTGAGCAAGGTACTCTAGACATCCCTCTTTCCCAGCAACACTTTACAGCTCCTCTTAGGGATGAGATGAGATATATAATCCCTCCAGCGTGTTCTGGGTCTGCCCCAGGGCCTCCTACCAGTTGGACACGCCCAGAAAACCTCTAACAGTAGGCGCCCAGAAGGCATCATGATCAGATACCTGAACCACCTCAAGTGGCCCCTTTCGACGCGAAGGAGCAGCGGCTCTACTCCGAGCTCCTCACTTTTAGGGGTGTGCCACATCATCTCGTTAACCTTTGGTAATGTAAACCTACCTGACGCTGGTGGCTCAACAAAAAACTCCATATATGTGAAGGTGTGATAGTTGTGGTATCATAACAGCCTGTCACAGGTTACAGCGTGATGATTAGAGGAGAAATGTCAGAGCATAAAGGTCCAGGTGGGGAAAAAACAACTCAATCATTTAGGATTTTACTAAAAGAAGGAAATCACCTGTTGATTTATATATATATATATATATATATTTTTTGGGAGCTGTTTAAATGTGTAATTTGTGGTCAGTGCTTGTAAAGCATGCTCAAAAGCTAGAGTGATGCCGTTGTGATGCGCTGAAAGCCAAACTTGAGTACTGACATCTTACCATAAATGACTAAGGTATTTACTGTACTCAAGTATCAATAGTAATTTTATTATATTAAGGATATTTAAGTATTGAAAGTTAAAGTACTAGTAAATGTGGGTAATAAAAACGGTCAGAATTCTGAGGATTAGGAAGGTTATTTTGCCATAACATGTACACCACATTAAAAATGGAGCTCACGTTACACTTGAAGTAAAACAAGTGGTGTGTCTCATATCACATACTTCCGTCAGTACACTTTCATGTAGTATACTATATGCACTATGTACTCATTGGTGTAGTGCGCGAATTTCGACAGGGTAGTGTTGTCTCACTGGAAATGACGACCGCAAATTAGCTAGTTAGCAAACTAGCATTAGCATTTGCGTTATCGTTCGCGGTACCAAATCATTACGGACTGCTAAATTAACCCAATAAACATACTGCTGGCTTATACCTGACAACAGTATGGTGGTGCTTAGTGCAAAAAACACATGTATTTGTAAAATGTAGCGACGTTCATGGTTGCACAGTCCTCGGCTGCCATTTCCAGTTTGAAAAGTGGTCCCTCCCCTTCCGCTATGTAGCCAAGATGGCGACCATTGAGGGTGAGAAGTGTTCATAGTTCCACACTCAACTTCTTGACCGTTTTGAGTGCACCATCCAGGTACTCATACTGCACTGCATTGTTCCATACTTCTCAGTGTGAACGTGCTTATGCACTCAAATTATTAAGTGTAAGTACAGAAGTACGCAATTTGAGACACAGCAAAGGTCTTTTTCACAACTAAAAGGATTTAAGAACAAAATCCAGTTTTTCCTTCCCTGTCATTACTTTATTTATCTGTCCATCCTTTTCTTCCTTCCTCCCTTCCTTTCCTATTATGTAGTAACTAAACTAAGATGCTTAGGGGAAACTATTCGAGCAAAAGTACACATTTTTTAGGAAATGTAGAGGAGTAAAAGTGAAAGTTGACAGAAATATAAAAACTCAAGTAACGTACAGATGCTCCCAAAAAATTCTTTAATGAAGTCTTATTACTTTGTTACATTACACCACTGCCTATTTTTTAGGGTGTGACAGCTGCACCCTGACATAAACAAAGTTGGAATGCAGCAAATCACACCGCATGTCAAGGAGCAACCAACCACAGCGGGCAGATTATCTTTCTTTTCTCCTGTAATTATCAGTACGATCTCTCCCCCCCAGACAAAATGTAAGGCCTATTACACGCTTAAAAAACAACGCCTGGATAAAGGTCAGCTCCAAAGTCATGATTTCTGTTAGGTAGGCTATGATGCAGTGTTTGTTATGGTCACAGCGTCAGACGCAGCCTGCCTCCACCCCTTTGAAAGCTGGCAGAGAGTTGGCACAAGGGTAGCACCCTGTTCCTGACCTTATCCACACAGAGCCTCACACCATTTTCTTTTTTACAGTTTTTTGTTACATTTTGTCTTCTCTCTCGATACTTGATGTTTTATTTCAGTGTATTCAAGTCATTAATTGAATTAACTGAGCTACAAGCAAAGACTAATAGATTTTCAGCCACTCATTGTCAAACAGGGATGTTCACGACAGCTTTGATGCAGCTCCTGTCATGTTCCTGTGTGAGTCTATACTGTCTGCTGAGTGGAGCCCCCCACCCCCCCACCCTCTTCACTTACTCAGCTTGTCTGTGGGCAGCAGCCTTCTGCTGCTCTCACTGTGAATGAATCACTCCTTATTCATAACATCGTGGCACAGAGTGATTGTTTAGTCCCACTTTTTGCAATTAAGGTGAGCGCACTTCCATTTGCGTGCACATCGCTCCGGTGTAGGAGCGTCTTCTCTGAACATTACCTGACCCCACCACCTGCTCTCAGTCGGCGGAAGAGACAGAGAGCGTTTTGAGACTCATCCACTCGAAAGGACAAAATGTTTCTACATATAGTAAATATGCTAATGGATCCGCTTTCAGCTGAAAACACGTTGTTATCTGTATTCATCAGCTGATGATGTGAAGCATAAAGAGATATAGTTGTTAATGGAACAGGGAGTGGGGGCTCGCAGGGTTCAGACCGGCACTCATCTATATTTAATCCTGTAAATGGTCATTTAGAGGCACTTCCAGAGGAATCCGATGCCTAATTACAAAGGGGAAAAAATCTCTGGGAGGCAAAGCACATAATCAATAGGAGCCGTAATTATCAGCCTCTCTCAGTCTGTGTCTTTTGAAATCATTTCTGTTCCCACATGTTTTATGCCAGAAAAACTAGCTTTAATTATTTATCACTCCGTGATTGCTCACCCGCACGTCAACACACCCAGCGCCCCACAAACACACACAAATGCCCGCCTCATCTTTGTATCCGGAAATTGCTGTCAGGGTGGTGGAGCAGAAGCAGTCTGTGATCTAACAGGCAGAAAGGGAGGAGGAGGAGCCGCCTGTCAACAGTAAACAGTGTCAGAGTGGATGCATCTCTGCCGTCGTCCACTTAATGGCTTTATGTGGCGTGCACATTAGCAGGCTGCCGCACTGCAACATTGTGCAATTTAACTAGTCGTTTAATCGAACTCTGACTCCTCTAATCTTACTTTTCTTGCAGAGACAACAGCGCGGCACCATTGTGGGGTGATAAACTTATTTAAAATGCAAAATGGTTTGTTTTTAAAACTATAATTTTCTTTTTTACACTTTAAATCATTATGTTTTGACATAGTGACACTGCTTAAAAGTGGGAGAAAGTGACGCAACACCACAAACAAATGGAATCATCTCACATTTTCCACTTGTCTTAATGATAAACTGAGATTTTTTATCATTAAATCAGATATTTCTGGAAGTGCATCAGAAATAATTTGCTATGTGGCTATTGCTGTACCCAAATTTTGATGCAAAGATTTACCAAAATAGTTTAATGTCAGACATTGTGTCTCCCTCCTTCCCTACCTGCATCAGCCCCAGCTTCCATACTCTTAGCTCCCTCTAGAGATACTTCTGCAGCACTACACTTGTGGGAAGCATGGGCTCACACTGTGGCTCCCAATTAGCACGAATTTCCTGAGCCCTAATATCATAACTGTGGCAATATCACAGACGCGTTTAGATGCTATTGGATTAGACTGTTGTCACTTCCTGCATTTGCAGTTGCTGGAAGATGCAGCTGATGTCACAACACCTTAATGTTGACACAGCTCTGATTAATGTTTCCCACATGAGTCAGCCCCCACCTACAGCTCGCTGATAATCTCGTCTGTGACTAAGCAGTGTGGAAGAGAGAGGTGATGTTTGGCCATGGGGGGTATATCGGTGTGTGTGTGTGTGTGTGTGTGCTGAGTCTGTGTAATGCAGCAAACAGAAATGCATTTGCTTCCCTATATTAGTTGACAGTGTTAGATCATGTATAATACTAAACAAGATAATTGTATTACAATTAGAAATATGTATGGGTTTTTTTTTGTGAAACAAACTTTCTATAATAGTAATCATAAAAATGCATAATACATACATCCCCCTTTCTTAACCAAAGCTACAAATTCGGTTCACATCTGAATAGGGTTGGGTTAAAAATATTGATTTATGGGGCGTCGGTGGCTTAGTGGTAGAGCAGGCGCCCCATGTACTGGCTGTTGCCGCAGCGGCCCGGGTTCGACTCCAGCCTGTGGCCCTTTGCTGCATGTCTCTCCCCCTTTCACACTTCACTATCCTATCAATTAAAGGCAAAAAATGCCCATAAAAATATCTTTTAAAAAAATAAATAAATATTGATTTATCCAGATCAAACTGATCTTCATTTGAATGGCCTGATATTGATTCGAAAAATCTGACATTGATCTTTTAATACATGCTTTTTTCTCACAGATGTGTGAAGCTTTTACTCTGCTAATCTCACCGGTAATAAACAAACCGCTGTGTTAAGTTATCAACGACCATAGTTTTGAGGAGCTCTGACATTACCCGCGCGAAATTCAGAATTCAAATACTTGAAATCGAATCAAATTGGGACCTTGTAAATCGAAATCGAATTGATTCAGGACTAGGGTTGTCAAGAGAACCGATATTTCTGTACCAAGTCGATGCCAACACGCAAAAAATATGTCGGTACCTGGTTTTTCTTGGTACCGTAAGGACCGGATACAACTTGTGTCGATTCCTGTTGGAACTGACGGGGGCAGTATATGCGCGTCAGTCGGTGCCGAGGACAAGCGCCAAAGAACAACGCCTGTTCTCCATCGTCTTTGCTAGAAACAATGGCTTTTACAAGTGCTGCTGGAGCCACGAGAGTTCTGTTTTTTGATTTTTATCTTGGTATCGAATGAGTATCGAGAATCGTGGAAATTCACTGGTATTGGTATCGACTACTGAAATTCTGGTATCGTGACAAGCCTATTCAGGACATAAGTGGCAAAACCTAGCCCAATATTTGAATATAGTAAATAAAATAAAAACCAAAACAGAGCCAACAAATAAAAACACAACATACTGTCGTTAAAATGAGCATTAAAAGTTGACTTTGTTACTAATATGTTGACATCATAATATGTCAAATTTTTCATGCTGAAAGTAAAAAAAACCACAATTACAGCATAAATTCAAATAACTTATGTTTTGGGCAGTCAAAATATATAGCACTTTAGATAACCCGTTCAGAACCTAATTATGTTCCAAATATATGACAAAATACAGTAGTGGTAGATTTCTACTTGAAAAAAACATTGATCAAAATGCTTAATGTTATTTTTTTTCTGTCCATTCCAATGAAGGAAGGCCTCGAAGAACTCAAGATGTCGTTCTGGTCTCTATAGTCCCCAGATCCCAATTCAGTCGAGCACCTGTGGAACATGCCACTACCCCAGAGCCAAGTCCGATTCAAGGTAAGGCCTCATTGGATCTAGGGCTGTTAAATTTTTGGTTGACTGGTCGATTGTTTGGTCATTGTGCTCTTGTCTGACCAAATCTTTATTTGTTGGACAGTCGCTAGTGTTACTTTAAAAAGGCTGTGTTTCCAGTAAAGCATTTCTTTTCCCAGCTGGAGACGGCAGTTGTCGTTCAGCACTTGTATTTGTCCTTCCAA
The DNA here is from genome assembly GCF_006386435.1 of Epinephelus moara. Lineage (NCBI taxonomy): Eukaryota > Metazoa > Chordata > Actinopteri > Perciformes > Serranidae > Epinephelus > Epinephelus moara. The sequence goes on along the minus strand of NC_065528.1, from coordinate 25,346,013 downwards.
CTCTCATTTTTAATCGGAAAACAGATAAATAATCACAGAGGACATTCAGTGACAGATTTTAGCATTATGGATTTATTTTAGTCTCCACAAAAACACTGCAGTTCAAAGCTGAATTATAAAACTTTTAAAAGGTATACGATCACAGTGAAGCCCTTGTTGGTATGGCAGGATGGCTAACAAATAGTAAGTCTCTCTCTCTCACATGCAGAGTTACAGAGATGTTTAACGTTGGTAACATTATCAACGTATACTGGTGAGACAGACTTGCGCACACAGCTCAGGTGGTGCAGTTTGTTTTCGGATCTTATTACATTGGGGATCACATTTATTTTTCACTCGAGGCATTCCAATTGCACAAACAAACCCGTATGCTCTCACTCAGTGGATGGATGATGTCACAGGAAGCTTTGTGGTTGATTACTATGTCAGTCTTACAAAGAAGGACGACACTTGAATGGTTTCCTCCAGTTTGTTTTGCTATCGAAGCTAACGTTAGCTAATGCGCTAGAAAGTTAGTGTTGTGGAAAATCTAATATTCCTCTTAATACCTCCCCAATGTCTGATGAGTTGGACATGATAACCCTCAATACACATAACGTTATTCATCCCTACAACAGGAAATACTTTTTCCTTAATCTGATATGAAGTCGTGTCCGTCCAGTCCTTTCATCTTATCGCATTTAACCATAGTTGTCTTTGTTTCTGATGACGGGCATGTGATCAAATTTAAGTTTTGAGCCATGACTTCTTCTATTCTGGCTCCCAATAACACAACAAGAGCACATTTTAAGACTCCTATGTAGCCTGCAGCCCTGTGGTGGAGAGTCGTGTTTTGCCTCTAGCTCATAAAATGATGTCACTGTGACATCTGCCCTAAAAGGATCTATAAAGGCTTCTTTGTGCGCCTGTATGAAGACTTAATGATCGGATGACACTAGTCAGCTGATAAATGAGCCACAGACGAAGCAGCTTTGACGTAATTGCTTTGCCGAAGCTAACGCAACGCTCCATATATTTGAAATTCATTTAGTTGTTTTTTTTTTTTAATTGTTTGAGAGCGGTGTAACCTTAATTAGTTTGTCTTTATCACCCATTATTTCACTTGACATTTACTCGACATTGTCAAGATTATACCTCTTTTTTTCCCTGATTTTATCACATTTTACTGCTCAGACTGTAAATTGTTTTTGTAGCCTGCAGCAGCTCACTCGAACATGTTTTGTATGCAGGAAAGTGTATGGACCAGATTTAAAATTCAACTGTATACGCTGAAGAGATGCTCAGTAATCAAACACTAAGCAGGGTCAAAACAGAAGAGGAAAACAAGCTAATGATAAACTAACCAATAAAAAGAGAAGTGTCAGGTGTCATGGGACTGAATTCAGAAAGAGACATTTGAAGAATGTCTAATCAAACTGCAAATGATGCAGGTATAAATAGCCTGAGCTGATGGTGTGAGTCCTGTTATTGACTGCTGGAGCTGTAAAAGCTCATTAAAACCCAGCCTCACCTTGCTTTGAATAATTCCGTATTTGTTGTATTCAAAGAGGAACCAAGTTATTCATAGAACATTTTTAGTTTTCCTAATTGTACTTGAGCAAAGGTCTGCGTGAGCACAAATTAACCCTCAAACGTCCGCCATGCAAAACAACAAAAAAAAAGAAGAAGAAAGAAATGATGATTGCTGCAAAACAGGCGGCTAAAAGCTCTCCCCGCGGGCTCTACAACCGCCAATTAACCTGCAGTGCTGTTACTTTGTCTCATGTAGACAGGAGAAAACTCTCAATTAAGGAGTATGACTCACCCAACACTGCATTAAAATCAGGATTAAATGTAAAAACGTGTTTGGGAAAAAAGCCCAGCAGCTTTCCTCGTAAATCTGTGAGGCCGGCTACATCTGTCACTGGGTGTAGTTGTTGTACAAACTGTTATAATTTTACAGTGAATCAGCAAATTTTCAGGCAACAAGTCATTCTTTGTATGTCGAGAGACAAAGAATCATTACTACACTCCTGTCACCTTCACTGTGTTAATTAGGGCAACAAAACTTCAATAAATGTCCAGTGTCTTCATCACGCTAATGACCACTATGCAATATATGTACATATATAAGCATTTTTAGTCATGCTAGCAGTGTGGCTCTAGAGACTAAAAACTGAAATATAGATCAAATTAACTGTTGGATTGATTGCCACAACATTTGTTTGGTTCGTAGAGGATGAATCCTACTGAATTTGTTGATCCTTTAAAGGGACAGTTCACCCCCAAATAGGGCTGCATCTAACGACTATTTTTTATCGATTAATCTAACAGCTTTTTTTCTGATTAGTCGACTAATCTAACCACTAATTAATCTATTATTCTAAAGATTATGTTTTTATTACTCGATTAATATGACACTTAAATCAGTGGTACCCAACTGGTCCAGCCACGGGGTCCAGATTTCTCCTTAGTCATCAGTTCAACGTCCACACAGTCTAATACATTCAGCTTCATACTTGTGTTTGGCCATGTCGTCAAGCTAGTTTGCTGTCTCTGTCACGTGGCTGTCGTTTAGTCGCTCACTCTACAGCAGGAAACGGAGCTTGAAAATGAAAGTGCTGTGCGGGAAATTCATTGTACTTAAATATAAAATGTGTTTGTTTGTTTGTTTGTTTTTTCAAACTTGACACGTTTGCACTTGTGGTCCATTCCAGATGGACCTGCAACCCACTATATGACCGCAACCCACCAGTTGGGAACCAGTAATAACAAAAACTTGTCTCATAAAGGTTTAAATAATTTATTTAATCATCTTCTCATAAGAACAATGACATTAGCGGCATATTTTAAAATTTGTCTCATTTCTACGTAGGACCTGTGTGTCAGATACCTGATCAGAGAGTACTGGATCTCAAATTCAAACGCATTGCATTAATTTAATCACTGTATATGATAGCAGTCCATTCCCTGAAGTATCTGAAGTACTTGAGTTAAAACTTATAGTGGTTGTGACATTGATTTATTTCATCACTGGAGTAATATGCAGTTAAGATAATTACTGGCAAATGTATTTTTGCATCAGTGTGGGGCGAGGAAAGTAACTGAAAGGATTTACAGACTCTAACACAAGTCACCGACAGTAACAAAAACACTCTGTAATGTTAGTTTAAGCCATTTTGTCACAAGTGCATGCTCGTTGAAGTAAACAGAAAATATCACACGGTCGAATAACAACAGTCTGTTTTGTTAGTTTAAACTGTTCTCTTGCTCGTTAAAGTAAACAGAAAATATATAACAGCGCAATAACAACATGACATGACGCATGCTGTATTATTAGCAGTGGTGCAGAAAGTTGAAGCGACTACTACTAAGACAAACATGTGTTGATAATCCTGATATATCATGCTTGGGTGGGGACACAAAGTAAACAGGACGGTGCTTCGCTGCTGTCTTGACAAACTGTTCCAGGATGCTTTCACTTGAGTGTCAGTGTGCTTCAGTTGAACCCATGCGAGAAGTCATTTTCACTTTGTAAGGGAGGTTTCCAGCTGCAGCTTGTTTTCTGGAGAATCCATGCTTTCAGCCTACTTGATTGCGACATGCTGACGCATGTGTTGCAAATTGACATATTTTTGTAATCGATGACATTGATTATGATTGATTGATGTATTGATTGTAGTACTTTTCATCAGTGTTGGAGATATCAGCCGAAGAGATGTCTGTCTTCTCTCCAATATAGTGGAGCTAGATGGCACTCGGCTTGTGGTGCTCATTGTGGTGCTTATTTTCATTTCAGTGCCATCATTATCATTTGGTTTACAACCAAATAACTATACAAAAGCAATGTGTTTCCCCTACTAGGGCTTATTACTAGGGCTGACCTGACTGAAAAAGTACTTATCTAACATTTTTCATCAACGTTAATTACTCTACTTTAAACCTAATGATAGTTTTGAGGCTCCAAAATCGCTCTTATATAATGTCAGTCACTCACAGTCCAGCACTACTGAAACTGGGACAGCTTGACCACATTTGACAGGCTTGCAGATACTCTAGCAAGATGTTGAAAATGTCAAGTGGAAAAGGAAACTAGTATGTCACAAATCCATAACGAGCTCCTAAGTAACAGCTCATAACAGCATCTTGCAAAGTGTTATAGTGCGATATGGCCCTTAAATAATATCACAATATTTCAGGGTATTTTATCGATAACAATATTCTTGATGATATGACTAGTTAGTTAAAAAGATGCAATACTAATTTAAGTTTTAGTTTTACATGTCAGCCAGTTTACCTTCAGATATTCAGTATAAACCAAACAAAAATGGTCTCTAATTTCTTTAGTTTGTGAACAACAGTAACTCATTTCTCCTCTAATCATCACGCTGTAACCTGTGACAGGCTGTTATGCTACCACAACTATCACACAGTCACATATATGGAGTTTTTGGCGAGCTGTGAGCGTCACGTAGGTTTACATTACTAAAGGTTTATGACAAAATCACTTGACGACACCAAGTCCCGTGTGCGCACGGCAAGAGAGGAGAGGGAGAGACGCTGTGCTGCTGCCAGAGGAGCCGCTGAATGAGTTCCCTCTGAGCGGTAAGTCACTAAAAGAGTCTGAGAAGTCCGGGGCTGTTCATAAAACATTCAGGACGCCACAGTTTATTCCACACTACTGAAGCTGCTCTTCTTTTTGGAACCATCGCGGTGTTGCTGATAATTTCAATTTCAGCCATGCTTGTTGTTGCCATGGATAACAGTATGACGTCAGTATGTCGTCTAGTTGAAATATTGCCAGTATCACGATATGAATTTTTTACATCATTATACAGGTATTATTGTGAAAGATATGATATGGCGCACCCCTATTTAAAGGGAAAGTTCCATTTTAGATAAGTTTGGTGTCATTTGGAGTCCTTCGGAAGATATTTAGATCCGCGAGAGCCGCGTACATCCATGTAGTGGGAATGATCGGGGCACCGACAATGAGGCTCTAAATAACACAAGTGGGAATGATCGGGGCACCGACAATGAGGCTCTAAATAACACATTATCTGCCGCAAAACTCATTCATTTCACCAATATGTCTTTATGAATCGCTAGAGTTGTTTGTCATCATCATCCGGGTCATTTATACTGACCTACTAACCTCTGACCTGGACACCGCACACCCACAACACGGCTTTGTTTACAACTGGAATTTGTACTGTTAGTTTTTTGAAACATGGCTGAATATTTGTCAGATTTTGAGGTTGTGGACGACAACTTTGAATATGATGGACGTCCTTACCGTTACCGAGTATACGGATGAGGAGCTCTTTGAAAGGAGGTTGCGGAGGCAGAGAGAGGAACAGCTGGCCAGAGAACAACAAACCGCTGCACGTCCGAGAATAGATGCTAACTGGTGGTGTTCTTGTGGACAATGTTCCACTATGCCAACAGAGGAGGAATGCCTTTGTTGCTCCGAGTGGGATTGAGGCCAGGAGATACACGTCTGGATGTCTCCAGAAATGACTGTGAAGGTGAACGTTTCGGTGGTAAAGAGGATTGTCTTTACGAATTGCCTCTGTTTTTTTTTTTTTTGCAGAGGTTAGTAGGTCAGTATAAATGACCCGGATGATGATGACAAGCAACTCTAGCGATTCATAAAAACATATTGGTGAAATGAAAGATTTTCGCGGCAGATAATGTGTTATTTAGAGCCTCATTGTCGGTGCCCCGATCATTCCCACTATATGGATGTACGCGGCTCTCGCGGATCTAAATATCTTCCGAAGGACTCCAAATGACACCAAACTTATCTGGGTGAGCAAACAACCGTATTTAATGCCAGAAATAAGGTCCAGGTTGTAAAAAACGGAACTTCCCCTTTAAGACAGCCCTATTTATTAGCACGTTAGCATGCTAAGATGCTAACTAGGGTGAATAACATTCTACCTGCTAACCATCAGCGTTGTTAGCTTGTCATGTGAGCATGTTAGTATGCTGATGTTAGCATTTAGCTCAAAGCACGGCTGTATCTTTGTGCAGCTTTTTAGTCTTTTCTTACTTGATCTTCTCTTTTTTCTGTCATCACAAAGTGCCTGAGCATGACTTTGGTCTTTTCATAGTGAGAACTCAAAGATCCTGTAAGAAAGCTCAAGTTAAACAAGACGAGTGTCATCTGTCAGCTTTTACAAACTTTTCCACAGTGTGCTTTTATATGTTGGAGTAGCTCTTATCTGTTTCAGTTGCCTTGTCCTCTATTTATTCCCTGTGTTGCATCTTTGCACGTGGAACTATTTATGTATGTTTATATTATCCACTTTCAGAAGCACGACCACCTCTCTGCTCCTCTTCTCCTTGTTCATTCAAGCTTTTCATTCCCCTGGAACGTGAAGCACCTTGTTGGCCTTGTTTAGAAACGTGTTGCATAATTAGAGATTATTCCCATTATGACAATGACGACAGAGACGGTTTTAGAGTTGGTAGCGGCAGGCCTAATCATGTGCTGTTGGGAACTGCTGATGGCTATTTAAAGAACTCCTGCACTGGCATAACCCAGCTCTCCATGTGATGACGATAAAGACCCCGTGTTGCTGTGGAAACAACACATCAACCAAGGACACGCGTGGTTGGCATCCATCAGACGATGCGTGTCTGTGTGTCTATTTGTTCTTGAGCCCACCCCCTCTGCTTCACCACGGTATCATTTCATCACAGTGGAAAACAGGCCCCCCTCTTTTTTCTGTTTCAAGGTTTTTTCGGAGAAGAGAGGCAGAGAGAATGAACAGATGTCCCCTTGAAATACAACATTGTTTTTGATTTTCCACCATTCAGTCCCAGTTTGCCAGAGCCCCCTCAGTGAGGCGATGGTTTGGATAAAGTTTAATGGAGGATTCCCCGTGTCTAAAATAAGCAGTTTTGCTCCAGCCGAGTTGTGACGTGGTGGAAAGTAGTGTTATCCCATAAAACCAAATCAGTATTCAGAAATCAATATGTCATCTGTGGCTTTGATCTCAGCACGCAGCAGTGTGTGTCCCTCCTACAAGACGGGAAATGGGTTTTAGTGGGAGACAGTGAAGCGACTGATTGAATAAGTGTAAAATGGAGTTTGTCCCCGACTTCCTGCTGTCCATCTCCCTGTCTATGCGTCGCCGCGTGGACGTCAAATAAGCAGTGGCACAAGCAGTCAATTTGTGCCGCGGAGTGTGTTTGTTTCCCATCCACCCCTCCTTCTTCTCCCTCTTCGCTGATGCGATCGTGCCTCGAAACAACACCCCGTTGTTTGCCCACAGAGGGGATCATGTCTGCCGTTGCATATCTATCCAAACTGCCTCCCGTTCTGAACGATCGTCCTTGGCTCTTGTCAGACAGAGAAACTCATTGGAAGTCACATCACGGGGCTGCCCACAGGCGAAAGCTGGGGAAGGGTGGTGGTTGTGGTGGTGTATAGCCCATATTATTAGTTGTTTCAGTGTGCTGGGCACATCTGAGAAAACAGGAATTAAATTATGCCGCGTTCCATTTTCTGACACACTCCAGTAATTAGGAGAGCATAAGTGGATTAAGCTGTAGACAGCCCCTGGTTGCGATATGGCTGTAAAATTTATCTTCAATCAGCCGGCTGATAGGTCGATCACTGCTGATGCTGTGAGAGGACAGGGATCAATAGGAGAAACTAACTAAGGCATGAATCGCTGGCAGAGGTGAGGAGAAGCTCCTGAATCGATATAACAGTCACTCAGCTGCAGCTTCAGGCCCTCTGCTGTGTGAATGACAAATGCACTGTTCCCAGCAGTGTGTGTGTGTGTGTATGTTGACACAGCAAAGTTGACACATGACACGGTGGCGTGAGGTTTACTCAGAACCCTTTTTCCAGATTAAATGAGTGGCTTTACACCTGAAGCCCATCATAACTTCGAGGCACCACATGTCCTTGAAGATGAATGCGTGTGTATTGTTTTTATCTGCTGAACTCCACCTTATTTTTCCGTGTGTGTGTTTTGATGTGTGTGTGTGTGTGTATGTCCCTGTGCAACAGATTACAAAAGCATATCAAGTTTCTTTCTTGCACCCAACTGGTCTCTTTAACCAGCAGATGGCAGCATGACTGCTTCGCTCCCGTGGAGCTGCCAGTGAGATTTTTCTGCTGTATCAGGGAACACACCACAGAGTCACCTTAAACTGCCTCTTATTGAATCATTGCTGTCACAGGGTGCAGGACAATTAGGTAAATCAGTCTTTCAAACAGAAATATATTGATAATCAGGATTAACATCTTGAGATACATCCTCCAGTTTTCAAAGGACCCCAATAGCCATTAATATTGTGATATTGATTCATTGAACTCTAATGTACGCCCTGTCTACAAGTATTGTACAGATATTTTTGAAAATAGATCTGTTTTAAAAAATACCTCTGTCCACACAAATGTCTGTTGCCGCACGAGAACGCAAAAAATGACTCCAAATGCTGTCTTTATTAGTCTACCTTCGACAAAGGTGGTGAAGTGTACAGGCTAATGTTACCTTTTTCAAACACCTACTGGAGATCTCATCCCCGTTGGTTCACCTATGATACAAAGATGAAGGAGCTTTCTCAAACATGAGTGAAACTTCATTTCCACTATGGCTGTAGTCAACCAAAGAAAATCTTGGTCGACTAAAGTCGCACATAATCTTCAACTAATCGATTAGTCGTGGGGGGAAAAAAGTTATTTTTACTTCTGTGGTGGTGTGTCTGTGTCACTCTGCAGTTACACCTCCAAAACACTAGTCGGCGGTGGAGGACTGTGTTAAGTGCTGTAAAGTTTAGTTCAAATCAAACTTTATTTATATAGTTGATTCAAAACACACATTAAACATGGCTTAATAGAGACAGTTTCAAACACAAGTACACAAATTGGCTTCACTATAAAACGCAGAACTGACAGACGAACACTTGTCTTTATCTGGACACATTTCCCCCACCGATACAACATGCTAATGTTATTAGCACAAGCCTATGGTATTTTACATTGTATAAACTAGCCTAGCGATCTTTTCCTCTTCTCATATAAAACCAGGGACAACAGCAACATGTAACAAAGGTAATATAAAACCAGGGACAACAGCAACATGTAACAAAGGTAACGGTACACATATTGGCTCAATTACAACTCACAACATTCACCGACAAAACAACGGTCTTATACTAAACACGTTTTCCAAGTAAATACAACATGCTAACGTTACTAGCGCCAGCCTATGGCATTTTACATTGTATAAATTAGCCTAGCAATGAGCGGAGATTTCCTCTGCTCATATGAAGCCAGGATAAATCCCTGAAGGATAAAACACACACAAGACTTAAAATGCTATTTTAGTGGAGGCTTTACTGTCTTCACAATTTATTGTTTCTTATCTGTGAAATACAAGTAAATACAAGCTTCGTTTCCACTGAGGGAAATGGTGTCAGCTTACAGAAACAGACAGGAGGTCTGCGTCACCGCGACGCTGAGCGTGAAGGTGGGCGAGTCCAACTTTCTGTCAACAAACTTAGCCTGTCCTCCCGCTGCAGGAAATAATGGATTAATCCTGGAAAGCTGTTGATGTAGCACTTTTCTCCTTATGAAAGTAACACAGCGATTATTCAACCAATGAGGATTTGGTCGGACGAGAGCATAGCGACCAAATAATCAACTAGTGTATGTAGACAAATTAACTGGAGGTTCATTCATTCCAATGGGAATCTTCATGATATCCAATGTGTCTGCAAAAACCTCCCCTCCGTAATAATTCGGTCTGGAATTTGAGTACGTTAAAAAAATTGAACTTTTACGGTGGATTTCTGAGAGACTGTATCACGGTGTGCTAGCTTAGCTAACAGGATGCTAACTAGCTAACAGGCTATTTCCTTCAGTTCAGATGCCTGTGTCGTATGTCAAGTGAGTTGATCCCTCTTGATCCAGGACAGACAGATGTGCAATAGATGTTGTACAGAACAACAGTGTTACGGTCAGATGTATCAGTCTGATATGAAATAGTCATCATCTTTATCATGTGACTGGTTCAGCCTTTCATGTCCATCTTAATGAAATGGCTACAGGTAGTTTCTATCAGGTTTCTATACATTCGTAAATAAATGTACTTCTTTGTGTTGGACACTGGAGGCATCATCTGTATATTTACACCTCTACAGACACTAGTCACAGACGTAAGTGCGAACAAGGCACGATACTCTAGACATGCAAAAGTTTCCCTTTCACTTCTTGTTGACAACAATTCCACTCTGGAAAATGTCTCACTATCTACTATCCAAAGCTGTAGTTCTGGTGGACTTTAAACCATGGATGCTGAGATGGACCAAATAACATCCGGCCCATCAGATGCCTCAGTTTGTCTATGAAGTAGTGCAGCAATACTAAGTCACGGTGTAAAGTAGTGAATACACCGAGCAGACGTCCGCCATTATTGTTGTTTCTAGTGTATGCTCATTTCACAAAGCAACAATGTGCATGTGCAAATTGAGGAGATGACATCATGGTTTCCAAAATACTACATATAGTAACCAGCATTTTAAAAGATCTGCACCTTAGAGAGTGTTTTAAAAATCTCAGTTGAAGTGACTGTGAACTCTGTTTGGATGTGGATGAGGGCCAGAAATGTTAGTATACGTGTAGACAGGGCCTTAATAAAGATACAAGATCCACAGGTTTTGATAATTGATCTCAACTGCTGCATTTTCTTCAATCCTTAGAGGTCACACAGGAGAAGAAGAGGTTCACATCTTTGACCAACAGTGTGCGCTGATTTGGCTGCCAGCCTGCTTGTCGACAGTGTTTTTCATGCTTCAGCGGAGCGTGAGAAGAACACGCATTCTCCTCATTGGAGGAGCTCGCTCACAAGCTCACCCTCTATCTCATACACGCACACTCAACACACACATTCACACACACAACAGAAGTCATTGCTGTGTCAAACTCACACCATTGCACAGTGAGACCGGTCTGTTGCTCCTTGCACTCAACACACACTTTGATGTTTGGGCAGTGCTTCATTTTATAATCCGCCTCGGGCTGTAATGACTTTGTGATAAGCAGGAGTAACTTGTGTAAACAATATGGATTGCCCTGTGGAAGCAATTTAGACACTGCAGTGCCTCTCTACCCCATCTGTGCCAGCTACTGTGGTGGTTGCCAGTTTGAGTCCCAAGACTGAATGATTAGGAATGACTAATCACCATCTCCTATAGGTAGAGGTATGCTACCTCTAAACTGCTCTTCAAGGCCTGATCAGTCGCCAGCACTGTTCCTCAGAGATTTCAGAGAGGGGGTGGAGGGGGAGTAAGCCAGTCGTCAGAATAAGTGTTGGCATTGTATGTTTCTGCAAACCACGGATATGTAACATTTGTATTTTATTATGTAGCGCATATGTTAAAACTTTGTTTCTTTATGTTTCAACAACATGTGGTTATGTTTAGACATACAAACCACTTGGTTATGATGAAGAAAAGATCATGCTATGGCTTAAATATAGGATATCATGGCACAGTTACAACTGGAGAACCCGCCCATGTCTTGCTAAAAACCACCTGCTTTTGGTAGCACGGCCGGTGCTGGAAATGCTGCCAATGTCTTACTAAAAATGCACACTTTTGGTTCCACAATCTGCTGCTAATGGCTGCTAAAAACATACTTTTGGTAGCAGAGACATGTTAGGACAGACACAATCAAGCTGGAACTGCTGCCCTATCATGCTAAAAACACTTGCTTTTGGTGGCAAATTCACAACTGGGAATGCCTCCAATGTGACGCTAAAACCCCCCGCTTTTGATGCCATAATCTAGCTTGAAATGCTGCTGATGTCTCACTAAAATCACCTGCTTTTGGCTCCACAATCATCCCTACTAATGCTGCTAATGTCTGCTAAAACATACTTTTGGTGGCAGAGTCACGGCAGGAAATGCCGCCCATGTCATGCTAAAAACACTCGTTTTTGGTGGCAAATCATGGCTGGAAATGCCGCCCATATCACACTAAAACCACCCACTTTTGATGCCACATTCAAGCTGGAAATGCCACCTATGTCATGCTAAAAACACTCGTTTTTGGTTGCAAATCATGGCTGGAAATGCCGTCCATGTTACGCTTAAACCACTGCTTTTGATGCCACAATCAAGCTGGAAATGCTGCTGCTGTCTTGCTTAAAACACGCTTTTGGTGGCACAAACATGTCTGGAAATGCCACCAATGCCCTTGCTAAAGATCACCCACTTTTGCTGGCACAATCGCAGCTGGAAACACAGCTATATCTCGCTAAAAAACAACCATTTTTGTTGTTGGTGTGAAACAGTTGTTTTAAGTGGTCTGCAGCCTGGTAGCTGTGGGTGTCATGCCATTCACCATCCCTTCCACCCCCAACTTTGGAAATGTTGATAAATTATGTTTATTTATTTATTTATTTATTGGTTTATTTGGATCCCCATTAGTCACTATCAAGGTAGCAACTACTCTTCCTGGGGTCCATACAAGCAAACATTACATCATAGAGTAAAACAAACTTATGTATGAAATGAACAGATGTTACATATCCGTGGAAGTGAAAGAGACAGGGCTATGCTAATGATCTAAAAATAACAGGAAGTTATTTATATGTTTTAGTTTGATNGTATTCTGAATCTGAATCTGAATCTGAATCAACACATTCAGCAGCTGCAGCAGCAGCAGTGACTGTCATGGAGGCAATTAAGGTACTTTAAAACCCTTAGTGACCAATTTGTGTCAAAGTTTGTACCTCTTCTCAGAGTCATTACTCTGAAACTGAATGCAGACATGATGCATGTATTTTTAAATTCAGCTGGACTCTTGTGACTCGTGTCACTTCGGATAGCATGCCAGTGTCCCAGAAGCAAAAGATGTGTGACATGTGTGGTGTTTAACACAACAGCGTTGGCTTCTAGTGTGACTAAAGCCCAGTTCAGACCAAAGATTGATCTGAACTAGGCTGTATGTATTGGCAGCGCTGTCTAAACAATAACAATGGCAAAACATGGCAATAACAATAATTCACCATCCCTTCTATGGCGCTTGATTCACCCTCTGCTCAGAGGGTAAGGAGCTCCCAGACTTAATTGTCTCCCCATTTGTGGATATTTTCAGTTGCTGTTCTCCTTTGAGTTAGCTGCTAACTGCTGCTACCTGCCTTTTAAATCTCCCGCTGGTGGGAGGCACATACACATCGTCGAAACATCGCATTTTTGGGGCGCCCACCAGTTCACCTGGTCGAGCAGGCACCCTATGTACAAAGGCTGTGTCCTTGCTGCAGCAGCCATCGGTTTGATGCCGACCCACGTCCCTTTGCTGCATGTCATCCCCTCTCTCTCTCCCCCTTTTACGCTGTATGTCCTATCAAATAAGGGCAAAAAGCCCCCAAAAATATCTTTTAAAAAAACCCACATTCGTCCACAGATGTCGATTTTGTTACTACCTTTGTGGCTTAAAGGTGGAACAGTTCAACCCCCCCATTCCACAATCATACCTTTCATACAGAACAATGAGGTAAAATAATTGCAACATTCCCACCTTAAACAGGCAGTATAAAAGGTGCTGTTGAAAACTTGTGCTGTAGAGCTCCACAATGTGAATCAAGGTGAATACATTACAAGAAAAAAAATCCTAATTTATGTACTGACAACACCATTTCAGTGCAAGTGAAATATGCCTGTGCCAACACCTGATGCCTCTCGCCTTACCTGACCCTCCTATTAAAAGAGAGGCTCCTGTAATCTTCCACTGTAAGAATGAGGTCTGCGCGAGCGACAGTCACCAGCAGTGAGGCTGACGGGTGATCACAATAAAGATCAGTAATGGGTTTCTCACAGGGACAAAGAGTTTTCAAAAGTAGAGGTGATCAGGTTGGAAGACGGCAGAAAATGAATACAGCATCACTTTGCTAACTTTCACCTCTCTGTGCGCCTGGGACGAGGATCATTTATCTATCCTATTGGTCCAGGCTGCTCTGAAGTCAGATGGAGTCGCGGCTCTGATACTGATTCTTCATATGACTCTCGGTAATCTCTGTGGATTATGGCGCCATGACTCACTGAGATGAGCTGTCAGCTTCTGCTGGAGAGGCAAGAGAAGGGGCACAGACCTAAAGTATAGTTTTAGATTGTAACACACATACACAAGCTCTTAAGTGTATTATGAACATGATGCATTTGTTCTTGTCATAATTGAAATATCTTCACATCTGATGCTCATTATGTATAACTTTATGCCAAATAAGAACATATTTTTAATATTTTTTATATATTCAAAGCTGCATTAATTAATTTGTGGCCACATGGGGGCAGCAGAACAAGCTGTAAACACAACGCTGACATATTATCATCTTAAAAGTCAAGATGAACGTGCTAGCAAACAATTGTTCTGTTTATAAATTTAGCAGACACACAGCAACAGTAACAAAAAGATACTGAAACCTAATAATAATAATGATTTTTTTTTTGGTCTCAGTATGTTGACTTGTCACTCATGGCATTTTATTCTTATCATTCATGTCATTGACACTATTTTATTTGTGCTGCACATAATTGTAGATATTCCTACACACAAACAAGAAAAAACACATTGCATGTAAACATAAAAAGGCGGCACTTATGTTTCCCAACACGGTGTAATTATTATTTAACATTATTTCTTGGAGAAAGCGTTGTTTATTCTATGTAACACATTGAGTTGTTGTGTTGTTTTTGTTTTCTATAATCCACTCTCGCTGTCGCCTTGAATCATGGAGTGTGATTTCCTGTTTGTATCTGATACATCACAGGAACATTTGAGGAAACAAGTGTCAGTGTCTTAAAATAAATGAAAAAATGAATTGGAAAAATTCTCAGTACCCAAACAATAATATCTGCAGTAGAAACACAGTGTTTCAGTCCACCTGCAGTAGGGCTGTGGTCAATGTTGATTAAAATTCTACCCACTTTTCGACCAATCAACTATCTCTATCTCTCAATTTAGTCATCTCTAGATCATCTAAATTGGCTACAGTACACTGAGTCCACTCTACTTGGTAGCGTTGTGTGTCCAACAACTAGTTTTTCCTGAGGCAATGGAATTCTTTGCAATGGGAGTGCTGCGTATTTACACTATGCTACAAGCATCTCCGCAGTGTGACCAGTAAGGTTGGGTTCTGTCAACATCTGAATAGAGGCTGGTTCTCGTTCATGTACCTGGAATTCAGCGACGGTACCCAACAGTACTTTTTTTGGTACTTTACTTTCTCTGTCATAACAAAAATGTAATTTCTAAACAAGCAGCAGGGGTGGTGTAGTTTACTTAACCTTAGATCTGCTCCTCTGTTCTTTTGTAATCACACACAGAGCTAACCTTCTCTTGTGTGTGAGTGTGTCTGTTCGTCTAGCAGTGATACTGCACAATGTGATTTTGCCAAGAAGGACATGCTTCTGGATCAACATCCAACATCGCATTTCAGGACCAACACTGCAATCAACCAATCACAGCCCTCTGACATCATCAGTGTGCTGCTCCTGTGCTTTTTTCAAAATCCCTTTGTGCTTCTTCAGAGCTAAGCTAGCTTTCCCAATTGAAGTTAGTACAATTAAACAACATCCTCACAACTGTGAACAAAAACCTTAAAAGCTACTGCAGGGATAGCGAGTTAGCTGCTTACTAGGTTGGCTACGCTACGCCGATAGACCAGAATATTAGCAAGTTAGCTCACTAACTAGGTAGGCTATGCTAACAAATAAGCTTGCCAACAGGCTAAAATGTTGTTTATTAACATTAAGAGTAATGTCATTTTGCAGTTGCAAAGATCTGTGAAGGACACATTTTCCCAATTGTATTAATTTCTCATCTTAGCTCTGAAGAAGCACAAAGGTATTCTGAAAGAAGCACAGGAGCAACACATTGATGATGTCAGAGGGCTGATGATGTCAGAATCCCATCGTACTAGTGATACAAGACTATTACTGAAATAAAAGGAAAAAGATCAGACACTGAAACTATGGCAGTAGGTCGGTACCGCACTGATAGTTTTGGATTACTGGGAAATTAAAAGAACGGTCGTGTAACACCATGGCCAGCCTCCCAGCTTTTGGCTGCTTCCGTTTCTTCTTCCTGTCTGAAGTAAAACTGCCAGCTCCGCTGACTTTGGTTGATTTCCATTGCCGACCTCTGAGCTCTCTAGCTGGTTTTCAGGCTTCAGAGTGACGCTTTCATCTCTTATCTAAACTTGACGTTCTTACCCAGATGTGCTCTCAGGTACTGATTTGAGGCACTAATGGACTGAAGGTGAATCACTACTTGGTAGTACCAACGTTATTTAGTCGGTAACCTTAAAATCACCGAGTTTTGCACCCAACTCCAGTGGCAGGGCGTTGAGCGTCTGTTCTGCACTGAGTGCTGCATATTTGTTGTTTTTTTTTCTTTTTTCTGGTCACCGAGGGTTGAAAAATTTATATCTTTGGGCAAAACACTGCACCTGTCACTGTCACTTTTACAGTGATGGAGGGGCAGGACAAATATCACAAAGATCAGCTGTCAGATCCTACACGTAGAAGTACTGAGCAACAATAGTGGAGAAGTAATACTGCTGGCCTCGTCCTCTCTTCCTATGTGCTTCAGTCTTCCTTTCATCCAGAGCCACAGCAAATTCTCTGCCTTGTGCCAATATTTTTACTTCCGCCGATATTCAGTATCATAGCAACCAGAAGCAACCAAAGCATCTCAGCTGATAAAAGCCTGCGCCTCCACTTTGCTCTGGCGCTTTCAGCTGGGCTTTTTCAGAGGAGCGCTTGGCGTTTTTACCTGGGGGAAAAAAGCTTTGGTGGACACATCGCCTCATGAAAGGAACACCAGCAGTTGTCCAACCAATGAGAATTTGGTCGGACAAGAGCATATCAACCAACTAATCGACCACAAGGTGTCGGCCCTGACCTGCAGATTCTCTGAACAAGAAAAACAAGAGTGTCATGAGTGTATAAAGTCATCCAGTATGTGTCATGTTGTGCCTTGGATCAGAAAAGTAACACTAATAAACACCCACTGACAGATGACTGCTGCTCTGACACTGATAAAGACCTACTTGGCTGTTAACTGGCAAAATGTCTTGGTTAGTTAGTTACACTAGGGAATGAAAATGTGAAACATTATCTTTCTCAAGAATAAGTTACACGTTTAATGCCTCCTCTTCTATCTGATAAATGCTACATCAGTCTAAAAACAGAATACCATACTACAAAAATGACAAATATGTCATCCGCATTTATTGCAGTGACAGGAATATTTTTTCAGGTTAACGACAGAAGAAGAAGAAAATGATCCTTAAAGCATCTGATGGCAGGAGTAAAAGGAGTCACATCAATTCAGTTTCCTGTATGTGTAAAATTATGCAGATTTAGCAAAGAGATGAGCAATAGGAAGGCAAACCCAATCACCATGCAACATCAAACAGTGTCACACGGCTGTGGAAAACAAGATTGGCCCAGAGCAATAATTCTCCCTTTACAGCCATTTATGACAAAGTGATGCTGATGAGAAAAAAGAAATTAATTTGAAGTGATCTTGGAGGTCTGTCCTTCAACTTAAAGCCAGAGGCCTGAAACTTAAAGGGTGCGTTGAGATGCTCCGGGTGGCTTCAGCAGGTAGAGACAATAATCCACTTTGCCAACTGAGAATCAATTCAAACATCAAAACATTGTTATCCTCCACAGACTTAAAGAAGGTCATTCATGCTTTTATCTCCTCTTTAAAACTACTCTGACTCTCACCGCTTTCTAAGATGTTCTCGTATATCCAGTTCATTAAGAATTCAGTAGGTGAGGGTTTCAGTTGGTGCCATTTATCCAAAGTTTTATAATCTCTTCACTGCCGACCAGGTGGAGTTAAAGGTTCAGGTTCAGGGTTTTAAGGACTGTAACTCTAAAACTTTTACATGCTCAGAATTAAGACTATATTTCCTTAAAACTTTCCTGTTGCAGCTGAGACTATGTCGCTGCAGATAAAGCGTATCAGCACATTTCCCCTGAAACCCAACCCATTGATACAGAAGTAGAAAAGTAATGTAGCGGCCCACAGAGGCTGCCAGTCCTCCCTGTAATGGTCTGGGTTTGTCACATTAATTATAATGTGAGAGCAGACGAGCTGCACAGACACCAGACACCGCCAAGTGACTTTTTCTGACAACTTTCTCTCAAATCCTCATAGCAGCTTTTAGCTTTGATCTTCATCTTCAAGACCATTAGTGTCTAAAATTCAAAGGGCTGTCATATTGTGTTTGTTTTATACGTTTTAACTGCAGCTTTTCCTTGTAATGGCATGCTTAGATGTGCAGGGTTTCTTTGTCTAATTAGATAACACCGAACATTTAGTCTCGACGTTGGTTTTGGCCTCTGAACAAGAGGTTTTCAGTTTTTCTTAGCACAATAGGCTGTTGTCACAGCAGACACTTTGACTTGTCGTAGCAGGCTTAGTAGATGGCCAAGTTCCATTAAACGTCACAGTGAACAATGGCAGTGAGCCAACATGGGCAATACAAAGACATTTGAACTCGTAAATGTTAATGGAATTGAGCCATTCTAAAGGAGCTGTATGTGACATTTAGAGCATCAATATAGCAGCAAACCACCAATTGCAATGAAAACATAGAGTGGAGTAACGGCCCAGAGCAGAGAATTAAGTCATGTTACCTATGTGTGTGTTGTAATCTGAGCTTTTCAGTTAGTTAGTTATTGTCAGTTAAGTTGAGCTGCAGTTATAGCTCGGCCAGGCCATTTAATTGGACCCCTGTCCTTGTCCTAGTATACAAGCACAGGAGGGGAAGCAATTTATTGACTGAAGTATGTCCGATTCCGCTACGATTGGTGGCGATACGCCGTCTTTCAGCTTGTTAGTATCGGACCTTTTTCCAGTTGACCTATTACGTCACAGACCAAACAATCGACAAACAAGTTAGCTAAAAATGCACGGCTCTGGATTTAGATTTTGTGATGTTGTGACTGGCTTCTTCTTCTGTTGCACATTTAATGCTTTTGACTTCAGGGTAAAAACCCGGGGCAGACATTGTGGAGCATGTGCCGAGCACCTCAGCCAGTTTGGGTCCGATTGACTGTATACATGCAGGAGAAATTCGACTCCCAATCGCATTATCTGGGTGTTTTAGTCCAACTTTGAGGAATTTGATTTCCTATGATATCAGTCAGACCAACATATTTACATGTGTTTTAAAAGTCTGGTTTTAGTCGGACTATCAAAATAAATCTCTAATGTGAGTGTGTCCCACTGGCTAGCTAATCGCTGTCGATCTGCACTGTGCTCATACAGCAGTTACTGTTGATACCAGGATGGCGTCATTGCAGAAGCATAGTGCCAACCCTCCCATTCAACCTGGTCTCACTCCCAACTTGTTAAGTACCCACACGTGGTCAGTGGCCCTCGGCGTTGCACTGATGCACTGAGGCACCTTTAGCAGCGATATGAGATGCACTGGGCAGCGACACACTCAACTGCCATAGTGTAAAGAGCAGGAAAGTCTGCATAGGGTAAGTGGGAGTCAATGTGGACAGGTCAAACAAACCCCGGACTTTCATCCTGTTGACGAGTGTTTGTTTCCTGTGTAAAAACAAAAAATCGATTGAGTTATTTTAATAACAGTGTAGTGTGGTAGTATTTGTAGCATACTATGCTAGTACATATGTGATGAGACGATAAATTTGATTAGCAACGAAAGTACCTTTTTTAAGGATGTTTTTGACCATGATGTTTTTTTCTTCAAGATAACCACATACTTTTGTAGCCTAAACCTAAGAAAGCAAACCTATAAATAAAGGCTTTTTAACCTACATTATAAGTTTATTTGAAAAAAAGAAAAAATGGTACGTTTCCTGTGAAAAAGGAAGTTTATTTTGAAAAGACATAATGCATGTAATGAGCATAAATTGACACACTGTCCTTGAGCATCCAAAGCTGATGCTGTAGGTGCACCTAGAGTATCGTAGTGTAATGTTTGTGGGGCACCAAGGCTTGGGAGTGAGATTGTGTTGTCCAATTTCCCCCCAGGTAACAGTGTTATCTCTACTAGCTATTTATGGAGTTAGCACTGCTAGCTACTAGCTGCAGGCACAGCCATATCTATGCTGAGAACCGTGAGTGAAGAATCCTGCCCCTGAACCAAATATACTCTAGAGTGTTGCAGACAGCTCCTTGAATGTTAAGCATACGTTTGATTTTCCTGCTATGATAAATCAGCTGTATTATTTGGGGTCCTGTTTTTGTAGTCACAGTGTAAAAACATCCATCCTTAAAGGGGTTCTATGCAAAATTCAGGGCATATGATTTGTCTGCACATGGCTCTTAGCGGCTGGCAGCTGACAGTGCTAACTCCATAAACAGCGTTAAACAATGGCAACAATGCTGACAGGTTAACAGTGTTAATCAGGGGGGGATTGCAGGGTGACTTTTCCAGAGTGACAGTCAGTATATTGGGAGAGGCACATTGTTCCACTTAAAAAAAAAAAAAAAAAAGTAATTATCATTAAGTGGAAAGAAAAGGATGAAAGAATTATATGTCTATTGGAAACAAGGGAAATAATCTTTTCATGTGAGACTTATGAGTTCAGGGCTCAATAATTATCAGAATGACAGAATTAAGTTTTTTTAAATGGCTCTTGTTTTTGCATGTACTTGTACTGATTTTGTAAAGACTTTATTGCACAATATTTGACCATGGCAATGCTGCATTTCATTTTTATCTTTTAAGCCTCATGCTCCTTTGCCTTTCTGTAAAGCACTTCAGAAACTATAAATGATTTATTATTTATAGTGTTATTAGGAGCCATTGCTATTTCAGCGGATGGTCAGCGTTGCAGGAAGAAGCTGACTTTTCAGCGGTGTCTACAGGGCATCAGCACCCGTCTCTCCTGAAGGCCACGGGTGTTTGACTGTTATGAATGCTCGCAGCAGACGATAAATGCATCAATAGGTAATTAATTAGCAAGCCTCTGTGTTATCGCCCCGCACAGAGACCGGAAGCGCTGACAGTCAAGGGGAGAGAAATCTGTCATCCTCACCCCTCCTCTGTGGCTCGGGAAGATGCATAATCATCTGCACTCACACACAGAGGACAGTCTGCTGTGTGTGTGTGTTTGCAGTTCTTTTCAGTTAGCTATATCTCATCTCCACTTCACCTTGTCTGTGCTTTCACCTCGCATACCCTCTGGATAAAAAAATAAAAATAAAAAAACTTCTTGAGAAAAGCTGAACTGACGCCCTCTCTCTGGCCATGTCTTACAAACAAAACCTCATCCGCCCTTTTATGAAGCCGCTGCACGACCTATCCACCTTTGAAATATGGCAAGCTTGAGACAGGAAGTGGATGTATTTTCCTTTTATTTTGTTCTTTTATCTTGGTGAGATGCAGGAAAAGGGAGAAAGAATGACAAAGGGAGGAGATAAAAGAAGCAGTGAGTGCAGTGTGTCTTCTTCCTGTCCATTGGAACAAACACACACACACACAAAGACTCACAGACGTGCACTTATGCACTCATTCATATGCACTTTCACATTATTTCACAACTCATCTTTTATGCATGGCCCTGTTGCCGCATTCACCATCGCTCTCTGCTTTAGACAAGAGCAGGATGGCACTCAGCGAAGATTGGAAAGATGTTGCTCGTTGTGTTGGCACCCTGAAGAGGATTGAAGTGGAAGCCGGTGGTTTCGGGCAGACAGTTTGCGGCCTGCCTGGGAGCTCGGTGTCTCGTGACAGGATCTTTTATGATCAGTACACCAGTTGACCTTTCGAAGGCTGGTGACGGGGCGTTTCAGCAATTTCCAACTGCTACGCTGAATTTGTTTCCCCAGACCTTTTGCAGGCATTGATCAACTGAAGCTACACATAGGAGGACTTTTAGAAATCAAAGCCAACGTGTAAAATATTAGAGACAATGACATGTAAATACATCCACGTTGTTAATGTATGAATACTGGCATTGGCATCCTTCCCAACTATTGTTTATAACTTGACCGACTTACTTGACTCTTACTTACTTTGCTCTTCTAGGGAGCATAGGCCTTGACGAATGTCCTCAGTTTCACTCGGTTGTTGGTGGTTTGCTCTACATCTGCCCAGCTGAGCCCACTCCTAGACATTTCTTTCTGGACACCTTTTCTCCAGCTTTTATTGGGGCGACCTCTTTTCCCGGGACCTTGTGGATTCCATTTTAGGGCTCGTCAGGTGATGTTTGTGGCAGGTTTTCTGACGGTGTGTCCATTTTAACTCCACTTTTTCCTTAGAATTTGTGAGTCGCGTTAGGATCCTGGTTTCCTTCTTTTCCAGAGATCGACTAATTATTGTTGATAACTGATAAAAAATTCTGGGATTGGTGGTAAAAGATCAAGGTTACTATGACTACTATGACGTCCGTCCCATTTTCATCAACATGACATCTCAGGAACGCCTTGAGTTTCATTACATCTGGCACAAACGTCCACTTGGACTCAAGGATGAAATGATTAGATTTTGATAGTCAACGGTCACTATGACCTCACAAAACACATTTTCTGCCATGACTCAAGAATGCACGCGCTAAATGTGACAAAATTTGGATAAAGTGGTGACACTATGACATTTGATATCCAAAAGGTCAAAGATCAACATCCAGCCATAAAGCATTGTTTACTGTCTGGACAGACATGGATGTTAACTGCAACTTGACTGGTTGATGGAGGCATACAACCACGAAGTGGTAATTGTAGTTTTTAAAAACGTAACTAAACAAAGCTAATGATCTCTGGGCTCGAGCTTCATAGTGCACAGCAGTGAGAGTGGTATTGATTGTCCCATTTAACTTTCGGCGACAAAGCTTATTTCCCAAAATGTCAAATTGTTTATTTTGAGAATAATTCCAGTTTATTACCATTTCAGTGTTATTGTGAGAATTTTGCCCAGCATTTCTATCTTTATAATAGCATTGTTCTCTCTACAGTAATTGCTAAGATCTGGGAATAGAGGAAAGTCGCTAAAAGGAAGTCAGATGTTTGCAAGAAACACTTGTGGTCAGTCGGATGTGTTGTTGGCATGTAATCTAAACATTTGATCTTTGAAAACCTCCAAAAAGGGTTTTACTGTTTACTATTTCAAGCAAAGTAGGAGCTGGAATGCCCTCGGGTATTTCTCCACTTCAAACAATCCAGAAATGCTCCTGCTGTTCAAGTCTTATCTTATGTTGCTCACGCTGATAAGCACATAGCCACAAGGAGAGAAGAATATAAAGTAGAAATGCAAAGAGGTGACTGAAAACAAGCATCGTAGGAGGGAGAGACAGGGAAAGTGCAGCCGGGGTCAAGCGAGACATGAAAGGAGGATGAAGCGGTACAAAAATACTGTAGGAGGCAATGTAGCTCCATTCGAGTGAGAAGCAGGTGAAAGGACAAACAGAGCCCTTCAACATTTTCTTTGTAATGAATTGCCGCTCATACACTCAGACTGTTTTCTCTGTGTCCCTCTCCATCCCTTAGCAGCCAGAGTGACACCCACTCAGGACGCTGTTAGCCTGGAAATGCCTTGTTCCTGATGCTTGACTAGAGAGCAGCAAAGTGCCATTCTGCTGCTTCCAGAACAGGCATTAGTGATGGGCAAGACAAATAATGTGCATGACGGAGAGGGAAAACTATTGTGCCTGCAGTCAGGGACGAGTTCAGTAGAGCAGGATCGCCCTCATGGTGTCTGTGTGGTGTCATGACCCTGCCCTCTGGAGGGAAACATGACACACTACAGTCCACTGATTTGAAGTTTGTCAACACACTTGTACCAATTAAAGTCCCCTCCAAGTATGCACTTGGCATTGGTCCATTTGATAGCCTATAAGTTTGGGGCATATTAAAAACACTCAACCAACAAATATTGCTTCAGTCCCAAGGCTATACAAGTAAACTCATCACTGACTCAAATTTATAAAGAAAAACATAAAGTCACTCACATCTGCACAGCTAAAAACCTTCATACTTAGTACTAGAATATTTTTAACTAGTTGGTTTTGTCCATCTATAGGTAGATTTTGCTTCTCTTCAGTTTAGTAGTTGTACAATCATTATGTTGTACCACAATAACAAAGCTAATAAGGTAATCATGCTACACTGGTTAACCAGCCACGGCTTGGCACTGCCAACGGGTTGGGTCGGAGCTCGCCAGCAGCCTTCCTTTTTAACTATCACCGCTGGTAAGTGTTGCTGGGAATATTTTGCCCACCCTACGGTCTCCCAAAAGGGTTGAGCCAGTGAGTAAAACATCTTTGGCATTGTTAGCTGTGTTATCAGTGCCAGCTGTGTTGCTAACTCCCTTAGTAACGTCAGTACGGTTAGTGGTGCTAACACGTTAGTTAATAACAACACTGTACAAGTTTTGCAGCTCAAAATGAAGCTGCTTACTCAACAGGGTGACCTGGGGGAAGACGGGAGAGTGGCCACCATGTGTCTGCAGCGACGCTGTCCCAGTTGGATGATGTAACCAGCAGCAGTTGCCTGATAAGGGGTGCCACTAGCCAGCTCCCACTCCGTTGGTGGGCATGGGCCAAGTCTAGCTAGCCAGTGGGGACCTAAGAGTGGCCACTGGGCACTATTTTTTTTGCATGTTAACACGGTTAGACGGCTGTCTGTCACCAAAGCTAATAGAAAATAAAATTAAGGGCAAGACATTTACATCACAAAACATTAAAATTTCACCACCTCTAAATAGATAGCGCTTTGAAATCCAGCGCTAAAGCTCATTGAGTCAGTGGAGCACTGGAGTAAACGTAAATCTTTTCTTGTGTTTCACATCATTTTTCCCTTATCTGGTTAGTTACAGGGTAATGGATGTTGGGCTTTCCAAAGCCAATTTGACCAAAACTGACATCCCTGCTTGGTGCAATTTGAGTTTTTAAAAGAAACACTTAAAAAGACATGACTGCAACTTTGCATCGTGTATTTAAAAATAAAATTGAAGTTTAGGTCCAACGTCTCTTTCAGTCAGAGATTTAATTAGGTTATATGTAGGTCACAAGGTAGAGCAAAGCCACACAACTCACCTCGCATCCAATTTTGTACATTATTGGATTACACTGCAAAAATATTCTACATTTTTGTTACTGTCCACACTCTAATGGAAAAACCCAAACCAACAGTTTATTAGACCTCAATAATGGGTTATAAATGGGAAAACATTTAAACTGTCAGTTTAGAAAAAGGTTTAATAGTTTCCTAAAACAGCTGGAAAGTGTTTTTTGGCAAATGTTACTCAAACAGGAGTAAATTGCATATTTGTTGGAAATTATTTTCAGCAGTGGATTAATACACAGTTGGTACTCTAATGAGTGTTTACAGCAGCAGCATGGTGTATTTGTGATTGATTCAAAATGAAATGCAGCGCTCATGTTCATCATAATGAAGGAACATGTTACCCAGTGCAACAGTGTGGCTGATTGATGTGTTTTTAATAGTGTTTTTTTGGACAGCAATGGGTCTCTGTGGCACAGAGGAAAAGGCTATATCAGGTTCTGGCTCCACAGATAATACTAAAACATAAGAATATCACTGGTTATCTTTAAAACTTTGGGCCCAAAGTGAGTGAAAGTCAACACAGAGTGCATAAGATGATAAAAGTTGTGTAATGCATTAAGAAGAGTCAAACAAATAACAATATTACTATGGTTAATGCATGTGTGTAATAACATTTTATGAATATTTCATATTAATTCCGATTCCCTTAGCACTTTGGCTTCACATTTGCACTTGTCATGCAAACGAAGACATTGTGATTCTGACATGTAAGGAAGTGAGGCTCTGCTGAGATTTAGCTGTTAACAACACTGTTTATTGGGAGGTTCAAAACATCCAAGGCTGAAAAAGTCTGCCTCAATCTGCGCAGCAGTAATATAATGACACATTACGAAGGAGCATTTTTACACTCAAGTGCAGCTTCACAGTACATCGTAATCATCTTTTTGATCTTAGCCTAATATACCCACTTAACCTACAGTCACAGGCAGAAATGTAAAGAGGCGTTCCTTCACTGCACACCCGTCTCTCTCAGCCTCAATACTTAATTCCAGCTTCTTATTACTGCACTAAGCAGGGACATCAGAGCCCATCTAGAAAAGGAGGCTTTGAGAGCTTGTTTTGGCTGCAGTCCTAGTTATGAATTTCTCATTGGTATTCCTGCTCTACAGTCTGAAGTGAAAGTAAAAGCCATTCCCCACAGAGAGCCTGACTTTGTCCCAAAACACCCCCAACAAACAGCTCATCTCTCTTACTTATAGCCACTGCTCATTTGTTTTTATTCCAGTTTAAATCACCAGTTTTGGGCATGTAAGTAGTCCCTCAGGGCACGATTGTTGGACCCCACCAATTTCCTGTCTGCGCCCCGTGATTTTCTGCCACGACTGCTGATTTGTGTTTGTGGAGCTCTTAATGTTGTCACAGTCTGTTTTTAATCATGAGCCGTGTTTGTCCAGGCCCAATTCAATTATTCATCATGTTTGCTCAACAAACTGCTCCGTCGCAACGACACTGTTGATGCGAATTAAACTCCGGCAAACTAAGAAAGAAGAGCTAGTAGCTGTCTTCTGCCTGAGTTTGCTGGGGTCCGGAGAGGAGGTGTATTGTGTGTTGTAATATCTCCCAGAGTTTCATCTGTCAATGACAGGACCAGCACTCACAAAAATTAGATCAATAAAAGCAGATTTTAGAAGCTGGAGTTCGCCCTCTGGGGAGAGAGGGAAGGGAGAGACGGACCAAAAGAAAGATAACGAGAATGGGTAAGAGACTGTGGGGAGCAGCTGGAACAAAGTATAAATACACACTGAGAACATATACAGTATGTGAGTCGATATACTGTATACACCCTGACAGATGAGAGAGGAAAATTTGATCTTGCTTTCATTCCGTCTCCCATCTTCACACGAGATGTCATTCATGCCTTTTTCCATCTCTTGACAGCTTTTTCTCTGCAAGTAGGTCACTTCAAAATATAAGGCTGGAATGAGACAAGAGCAGTTTTATCTCTTTCTCCCTAATTGACAAAATGACAAGAGGACGTACTCGTGCACGGCGCGTACATGTTTGTATATGTTTAAGTCTGTTTCCCAGTTAGTGATGCGTTACAACTCCCCCGAGGGTTTTCAGCCTCCATCTTGCACATTCTTTGTAGATTCAAATTGTCATAATTCTCGCTCTTATTTGATAAAAGATGGCATCCTGCGTGGCACATAGTCTGACAAAGACATTTTCATAATGATATATTCAGGCAACTAATAATAAGGCCCACCAGAGTGGGGGGTGTGGGGGGGGGGTAGCGTAGTGCTAATGCTCATAATCCATCCAAAATCCTTCTCATCTGTTTCCTGCATTGAGTGCCATGGGGGAGAACACGCACCCTCTGCTAAATTACTTTTCTGTACTCTGTGTAGCGACACAATTAACTCAGCGAGCCCAATTATATGTAATAATACAATTGCAGACAAATTATTTTTAGTTATTTAATGCAGCCGTTTGATTGTACACACTTTGTTAAAATGAACCCCACTGTTTCACAGACCACGACCTTCTCTGTCATGGTGTTATTTTTCATCTCAAAAGAATGAAGTATCATCATAGTTATTTTATTATAAAGGTCAAATGGACCCCCGCAGCTTATATTGTGTGCTGGTACAGAAAATAGAGGAATGGTCGAGTGCATGCGGTACCACCATATCTTTCTTATTACTTTCATTAGAGTTATAATGAATGTGCTTAAGCTGCTTTAAGTAGTGCTCATTCCACTTGGCAGTTTTTCACAGAAATAATTGGTTGGCCATGTGAGTGTCCAGGAGGCATGGTGGTTAAGATGCACACAGTACACGTGGGCTCTGTTTACACCTTGTATTAATATTCATATTAGATGATCGGGTCACAAGCGGACAGCTCTAAGTACAGGTGTGAAGATACCACAGATGTTTACTAATAGCTAGATACTGGACCCCAAGATGGCGCCTATTCAGTCCAATGGAACTGCTCACCTGGTGCATACACCAAAAGAAGTTCCTAGCAGATGGGTTTAACTTCGGGGGTATGTGGCCCTCTGAATATGTGCTGTAGTGTTTCTCACGCTGGTCCCGCCCACAAGTTCCCACTCTGCCTTTAGACTTAACATTGTGATGGCATCATGGGTTCTTAAATCTCTTCTCTTGGCTCAAGAAAAGTTTTACAAATATAAAACCACCATGGATGAAAAATTCCTAATAGAAAGAGTCATAACTGACCTGGTTTGCAGTTCGAGGTCTCTTTTACAGACTTCTCTTTTAATAATGCTGGTCTCTAAAGAAAATGCTTTCTGGGCTGCAGAAGATTTCATTGCTGCAATACCACAGCTGGCCGCTGGAACAAAATTGAATGCAAAGCTGAGCAGCCTTCCTGGGGACCTGGAATGCACCCAATGCATCCTTAATGCATCTTGAGATCTGATCGCTCAGACCACATTTGGAGGTGCTGTTGGCCACATATAGCCATATTCTTTCAGCAGTGTGTATGCTAACGTGTCCTGGGTTCGGCTAACGTCCTCTGTGTAGACAGAAGTACATACTCATTCACACGACAGGCACATCACAACCCTCCCTTCTTTCTTTTTACGGCTCCTCCCGAAGTGTCTATCCACCCGTCCTGTCTAAAAGCTGGCGATGGTCATGTTTGCGCTAAGCCCCCACGAACAGTGCTGGGCTTTGAAGCCAATTCAACGTAGTGGCCTACTGTAACTGTGGAATTACAACTTCCGGGTACTTCACTTGATGCCACTGGGCATAGACTTATTCCAATAGACTTAAATTGTGAAAGAGATGTCTGTAAATCAGTCGATCTATTTTTTTTAAGCGTCACAAGCCTGAAATGACTCGTTTCACTTTTGGGGATTTGATCCTTTACAACATTTCTAAGTATAGAAGGGACTTATAATTAAATAATTTTACCCCCATCCAAGTCAGAGTCCTGCAGGGTCTGATTTTAACACCCACTTCCGAACCGGAATCCCAACATGCAAGACTGCCCAGCCACCCGCACATATGACCAATTTGTTCTGCAGCTCAACACCAGCTGCTGACACAAGATCCACAGCCTGACCGTCAAAACATTAAACTTAACTGTTATTATTATTTTATTTTTATATATTTATAATCCACAGCGGTGACCTAATCTGCATGTTGTTTTTTTCACCCAGAACTGAACTGAAAATGATTTCAACACAAAATATCACCCGCGAATCACGTATTTTGTTGTTTACCCACAAGATACCCATGGGTACCTGCCCTGATGCAAGACTCTGATTTAAGTGAGCAGAGAGCTATACCAAAAGTTAGCTGTTTGGCTCAAAAATTCTCTAGTGCACATGCTCTGAGGGCCTAACAATGTGAAAGATCCCAAGTACACTTTTTTTCAGTTTGGTGCACCACTGAGCAACTTTCATAGGAATTAATGGTGTCCTGGCTCCAACGCTGTATCCAGCTCTCTTTATACATCCATGGTTTGCGTCTGGAATGTGTCCTTGCAGCCATCTCTTCTTCTTTTAATTTCTGGTAGACTGGGTGAAGTGAATTACTGCTTAAAAACTGGTTTAAACTGGTTAAAAACAACTTTGACGTTGCAAACTAAAAGATGTCCAAATGATGTCCTAACCCATCTGCAAAATGTTCAGACATTTAAAATCTCATCAACCCGATTTTCATTCCATCTAAAATTTTATGGCCGTCCAAAGCAAGAGTTTAGCATCTCTCAGAAGTCATAAATGTCCAGTACTAACCATACTTGCTTTTACATAATGGCTACTTTTAGCCATTACTTACTTGACAATCCTTAGGATGTCTTATATACTCTATTGATAACTTTGAAAGGTATTCACCTGGCACATAACTGGTGACACATATTCATGGTTGTTTTCTGATGTCTTCAGACTTATGCGGATGACACCAGCCCTCAAAGTTGAAAGGTGTTGAGATCTCCTGTCAAAATCACTGCAATAAATAAAGTAAAAGTGAAAGCTGACAGTAAGGTGACAGTAAAGCTCTCGGCTGTTCCTGTGTCAGACATCTTTTTTTTTTTTTTTGTCACTCTGTTTATATTTTCTGTTGCTTAACAAAGTCACACGTTCGGCTGAATTAAGTCTCACTTGTTATGCTCAGTCTCAGTCATCCGACTTCAGTGGGAAGTGTTCTGTGTGATATGATGCCATGCTCCGTGGTGTGATGAGGAGTGTGTTCATCGCATTGGACGCACTGCTGTGGGTGTCACGCGTGGCTCTCACTGGGCACTGACCATGTGTGTGTGTGTGAGAGTGTGTGTGCATGTCACTGTCTGCCTTTTGCTGCCTACCCTGCTGACAGGCGTCAGTTTCAGTTCGACTGTCAGATTATGAGGCTTTTCATGTCTTTTTGAGGCAGCTGGGGGGAGAGAGGGGGGATGTTAGTGTCTCCACAAGTGTGTGACGTCTGACAGAATTAGCAATGGAGCTGCGAGGGACCATCGCTGCTGGTGCGGAAAGCAATCTGTCAGCATGGTATTAGGGGGGGATATTTCCCTCATAACTGAGACTGCTGTATGATTGGTATTCTTTTATAGGAACTGACTGCAAATAAGGGGGAGGAGAGAGGGAGAAAGAAAGTGTTTGTTATATCTCTGTGAAACAGCTATAAACACAAATAAAAGGAAGCGTCTGACATATTTCGCCAAAACAATGCCTGGATCAATATAATGAATTTCAATTTCTATTTGCCCCGTCCTCTGAAATGAATTTTGACGTAACAGACAGCCCAACATCTGTGTTCCTTTCCTTCCCTGCTGTATTTCACCATCAGCTGAGGTAAAAAACCTCCAGTGCCCTGCGTCGCTCTGATAAGGAGCACCGTTGTTCACTGGATCGCCGCCATTTAGCCCGTAATTCTTCTCTTTATTCCACAGAACGATTCAGTTCTGTGCATGTCACTAAATGGAGGGACCTCGCTTTGAGATAAGACACAAAGACCCCCCTAAGGTGTCATATCAGAGCTCCTGGAATTAGGCTGGTTGCTTATGAACTGGATCAGAGCGTAATCAGAGCTGTGGCACCCGGCGGAGCCAAGGATATGAGCCCCTTGCTGTCAGGCCAGCTCAGGTGAACTGAGCCTGAATGCAGAGAGAATGGATTCTTGTTCCTCTACTGTTTTAACACAGAAAGACAGATGAACCCTTTTAAGGATAACTAATATCCAATTAAACTGTGAAATTTCTGTTTTGTAAAGGTGTAAGCAGTCATTTAAAGTTGAGTTAATCCCATCACTCACTGGCCATTTTATTAGGTACACCTGTTCAACGACATGGTCAAGACGGCCTGCTGAGGTTCAAACCGAGCATCAGAATGTGGAAGAAAGGTGATTTAAGTGACTTTGAACGTGGCCTGGTTGTTGGCGCCAGACGGGCTGGTCTGAGTATTTTCACACACAACCATCTCTAGGGTTTACAGAGGATGGTCCCAAAAAGAGAAAATATCCAGTGAGCAGCAGTTCTCTGGGTGAAAATGCCTTGTTGACGCCAGAGGTCAGAGGAGAATGGCAAGACTGGTTCAAGATGATAGAAAGGCAACAGGAAGTCAAATAACCACTGGTTACAACCAAGGTCTGCAGAAGACCATCTCTGAAGCAACAACACGTCCAACCTTGAAGCAGATGGGCTACAGCAGCAGAAGACCACACCAGGTGCCACTCCTGTCAGCTAACAACAGGAAACTGAGGCTACAGTTCACACAGGCTCACCAAAACTGGACAATAGAAGATTGGAAAAACGTTGTCTGGTCTGATGAGTCTGAATTTCTGCTGCGACATTCAGATGGTAGAGTCAGAATTTGGTGTCATGGCTCCATTCTGCCTTGTATCAACGGTTCAGGCTGGTGGTGGTGGTGTAATGGTGTGGGGGATATTTTCTTGGCACACTTTATGACCACAGTGTACCCATCTTCTGATGGCTACTTCCAGCAGGATAGCAGGATAAGGCTCAAATCATCTCAAACTGGTTTCTTGAACATGACAATGAGTTCACTGTACTCCAATGGCCTCCACAGTCACCAGATCTCAGTCCAATAGAGCACCTTTGGGATGTGGTGGAACGGGAGATTCGCTGTGTGATGCTATCATGTCAATATGGACCAACGTCTCTGAGGAATGTTTCCAGCACCTTGTTGAATCTATGACACCAAGAATTAAAGCAGTTCTGAAGTTCAGAGAAAAGTTGCAGCGGAGTGAACTGGCCGTTCTCAGCTCGACTCAGGCTGGCTGATGGTGTCACCTGTAAAGTCTCCGGTGGCTGAGTTTGTTGATCCATCCACCTTACATCCTGTCTGTACTATGTGGACTCTCTCATTCTCTATACTACGGCAGTTGCACTAAATGCTGCCATGTGGTGCATCTCAAACAGGCGCTAAAGGGTGCCTCAGTGCGTCGGTATCTGACACCAAGCGTCAGTATTTGATGAGTTGGGAGTGAGACCAGGTTGAAAGCCTTGTTGAACGTCTATATCTGTCATAATCTGTCTGCAAAAATTGATTATTTGGAAAATCAGTCAAGAAGAAACAACCTGCTGAGAGATGGAGTGCCGGGCTCCAGATCATAATCTTGGAGTGAGACAGAGATCAAGGCAAAGAAAATACTACCTTGTAGAAGTTGATTATGGTTAAATTGCTTCGATGTACATTGCCCATCTGAAGTATGAGTTCATGAGTCTCAATAGTTGTGCACCCTCCTCCATTCTTATTACCCACTGTGCAGAAAGAAACAAGTTCTGCACACAGAGATGCTTATAAATAAGTTTTCATGCATTCATCAGATCTAGAGATGAGAGCATCTGTACAGAATAGTACAGCAAGACAAGAGCCATGCCTCTGATCCTGTGTTGATCTTGAAGTGGGAGCATCAGTAACAAACAGAGTGCAATAAACAACAGTGTTGGTGCCAAAGCTGCTCACTAACAAG
This sequence comes from Epinephelus moara, assembly GCF_006386435.1. Lineage (NCBI taxonomy): Eukaryota > Metazoa > Chordata > Actinopteri > Perciformes > Serranidae > Epinephelus > Epinephelus moara. The sequence continues at coordinate 25,313,043 of NC_065528.1, read as the reverse complement.
ATAGGTCAGGTACAACAGGAGCACTCATTGTTCCTAACAACTTTTAAACAGAACTTCCCAGTCCCATCCCAATTCTCCTCCTCGGAGGAGGTGAAACTGGAAAAACAGACACAAACTGACAGGCTTGCGGTGCTCATCACCCTTACCTGTCGGCCTGAATGACGCCATCTCCTCTGTGAGCTCATTGGTAAACATAAAGTGTGTGTCGGTAGCCAGATGGAGAGCACGGGAGGCTATCTGCTCTCTCCCTCACTCACATATCAGCCTGACTGGATAAGAGAGGATCCAGACAGTCAGCACAGGAGCCCATTTAAGGAGGGTGATGGCACTGAAGTAATGAGGGTCCTTGTAGGAACCTTTATTGGCTCTGTCCTCACTTCACCCAACTTTCCACCATCCTCCTCGCCCAGTGTATCAGCTCCTCAGCCTCACCTCTGATCCCCGATGCCATTTCCCACCTACTGTTGTCACAGAAAATCATCCAACCCTGCTGCAAGGCGCTGCATTGTTTGCCTCTAACAGTTCCCCAGTGCACACATTTTTTTGTTTTTCTTCCTTCCTACCTTGCAGGAAAAGTTTCTCTTGTTATGTGTCCTCCGCTCTGAGCAGAATTTTAATTTGGTTGACACTCAAGGCTCGGGCAAGACAAGGCAATAACTCATCTTGTCTGAATGCTGATGGCAGAGTTTAGCCTTGAATGAAATCATCGGGGTTCAACTCTATCGAATGTTCCAAATTATCTGCTGAGCTTTAACAACCTTAAGTCCCGGGTCATATGCAAATTTAATGATATTTTTAATGGACTTTGTAAAAGCCTGACATCTGTCTCACTCCATTTCCTGACTGTGCCACTTCCTTAACTTGTTTAACATACTGTAGTTGTTTTTCTCACAGCCGGTGATGTAGTAGCGGTGGCTCAACTCTGACCTTTGGGTGGTTATCACCAAAATGAAAACAGCCATTGTTATAAACAAAAATACACATTTGGAAAGGTAATTTACATGATTCAACTCTCGTATAAGAGATGTAAATGTGTAGGGGAACTGGCAGGGAATTAATTGTCTTGTTTCTTTTTAGCTTAAGTTAGCTTGTAGTTGTTAAGTAATGCAGGTAAAACAACCTAATAATCTAAATACATGTTGGCATTGTACATTTCTGCAAACCACGGATATTTAACATTTGTACTTTATTACGTCCCTGTTATGTTGAAACTTTACGTGTGGTCATTTTAGGCACAAAAACCAAGATCATGTTTTGCCTTAAAATACCTACCAAAAACACCTGGTTTTGACGGCATAATTGTTGCTGGAAATGCCGCCAATATCTCCCCAAAAAACAACTGGCTTTGGTAGCTCAATTGCTGCTAGAAATACCACTGATGTCTCGCTAAAAAACACCTAGTTTTGTTAGCACAATCACAGCTGGAAAGGCTGCCAGTGTCTTGCTAAAGAATACCCAGTTTTGGTGGTACAGATGCCGCTGGAAATGCCACCAGTATCTTGCTAAAAAACAACTGGCTTTGGTACCTCAGTCCCTGCTGGAAATACCGCTAAAGAACACCCAGTTTTGGTTGCACAATCACAGCTGGAAATACCGCCAATGTCTTGCAAAAAAACAACTGTCTTTTAGTAGCTCAATCGCTGCTGGAAATGCCTCACTAAAGAAGCTCAGAGTCTCACTAAAGAAGACCCAGTTTTAGTGGGACAGTTGGTGCTGGAAATGCTTCCAATGTCTTGCTAAGAAACACCTGGTTTCATTGGCATAAGTGTCGCTGGAAATGCCACTGATGTCTCACTAAAAAATAGCCATTTTTGGTGGCCAGACCTGTCTCTTAGAAATTACATTTGTGTTTTTATGAACGTACATCTTAATTACATTCTTGTAGCAATGTAATTGCTGTCTGGATTATGTTCAGAGGTGTTTCAGGTAATAACACACTATATTTCTGTACTGCATAGGGCAGTGATTTTATGGTGAAACTGCTTTATTCAGTGTTTTTACCGGATTAAATCACCAGGTCCGTCTCTTTTGGAAAGGAGGAGTCCTCTACAAATAATTCAGTTCCCGGTAAACACCTTCTCAACTATGAAAACTGACAGAATGCTAACTGGGAGAATATTCAGCTGGCTGCAATCTGCAGTCCTCACCACTAGATGCCACTAATTCCCCCTAAATCTTAAACACTGGTCCTTTAAGCACTTTCAACACAGTTTGCTCTGTTTTATCTGTCTCACATAGCCTTTAGAAAATCTTCTTCAGCTTTAGGGCTTTATTCCTAAATGTATTGAAGCCTGCAGGAGTTTTGTCAAATCTCCCTCGAACACTTCAACCCTTCCTCCCCCAGCACCCATGTCTACACACCAGCCCCCGGTGTCTGTTTAAACCAACATCCTTATCATTTAACAAATTCATCACTGAGCAAACACCATGTTTCTTCTTCTTTATGCATTCACACGCAGCTCTGCGAGCGGTCTGCCTGTGCTTTAGCAGTGAAGAAACCCTTTGATCTCACCGTGTGATAAATATTCATCAAGATGGTAATCTTGTCAACTCCTGTGTTTATGGTTGATGGATCTCTTAGTTATTTTAATTGCCTTTCATGAATATTTTCCTCTGACACATTGATTCATAAGGCGTAATGGTGGTTAGCAGCAGGAGGAGGATATGATAGGTGGATGATGTATACTTCCACCGGCAGCCTCCAGGCAGCTGCTCTATTCTGAGTGACTGACGGTTTGGGCTGAAGGTAAGAGGACTGCTAAATCTTCACTGCTGCAGAACCAGTGATTACTCTTTCTCTCCTGCAACGGGGGGAAGCATAAAGCATGTTGCTAGCAGAGACAAGGCTGCAGCTGTACGGGCTTGGACTGGAGACTCCAGAGGAACTGGCCCCACTAACGTGGCATGGATAGCTGCCACAAACCCCCTCACTTCATCTTCTAAAGCCAGCAGTCTACCAACAACCTTGCACAAAGATTACACCTGTCACTCAGACGAATGGTCAAGGTGAGGATTAGGGCTGGATTACTGTGTCCTGGATGGGGTACACTGCATTCCTGACATACTCGCGAGGTGACCACACCGACATGCACTGGGACACAACGACAGGACCATGGAGTCTGTGCCATCCAAATTATTTTGCTATTTTAAGTGTGTAGTGATAATTATTTGATGACATATATGCATTTTAAAATTTTATCATGGATTGATTAATTAGAATATAAATTAAATTATGCATTAAAACTAAAAGTTCAAAACGGAATTAAGATTAAATCCTGTTAGTTCCTGTTGCTGCTCTGTGGGTTGGACCTCATTAAATTTTATGTGGTGTACACGTCTCAAAATCAAAAAACAAAACAGAAATATATACAGCAATAAGTATTAAAGGGTTAGACAAATGGTTTGCAAAATGCAACACAGACCATCAGTGAACCAAATAACAAAAAGGAATTTCAAAGACCTGAAGACTTTTCAATGTCTGTGTGTCAGTGACAGCCGGAGTCTTTAAATTTGGCACAAACGTTAGGCTGACCAAACGTCCTCTTTTGCCCGGACATGTCCACTTTTCACGTCCCGTCCGGGGCGTCCGGGGTTTTTTTATAAACTGATGATAATGTCCGGTTTTCCGTGTGTTTGTGTGTGTGTGTGTTAGAGTGCGGCACAGGCCGCATATTTATGTCCAAACCTGAACCGAGCCCGACATTATTTAATGACCAAAGCACTGAGTTTGTGTCACACAGTGGTTACAGGCTATTTAACAGGCCGGGCGTGCGCCGTGGGTGCTCAGCATAGAGGGAGACCTCCGTGTTTGAGACGGGAGCGGGAGGCGGGAGGTCCGACGCTTCCAGCGAGAGGAGAGTGAGAAATAAAACAAAATAAGATAAAATAGGAAAAACCTGTCTTCCTCTTTTATTTTATTTTCAGCATTTAATCAAGGCGGAGGCGGGCGGCTGGAGGTCCGAGACTTCCAGAGAGGGAAGAGGTAGAAACAAACAGCCAATGTGTGTCTGTGTGTGTTATGTTCAGGTGTTGTCACGTAAATAACAGTGCCCAAGCAATAAACAGGACAGACAATAGGATTTTATTTATTTTTACACCTCCTTTTTTACTGAAAGCTGACCGAATCCGACCCGAGCCCGAATACAGTTTATACATTTTTGACCAAACCCGTCGGGCTCGGATCGCCACACTCTAGTGTGTGTATGTGTCCCCTATAGGGGCCTATCTGAATTTCTGTCTTTGAGAGATATTATTTTGTAATATAACTGAATTTTCTATCCATACATATAAATTTTAAATATATTAAAATTATAAGGCATCTTTGAGTAAACTGCGAGTATCATTTAAGTAGGCTATGTCGTGGCCGGCCGAGTGTCCTCTTTTTTGGAAATCAAAATATGGTCACTCTAACAAACGTCCACCTGTGAACTGATTATTATGGTGGTTTAAGATCACTGTGACCTCACAAAATGCGTTTTTGGCCGTAACTCAAGAATTCATACACTAATTATGACAAAATTACAAATGAGTAATATTTTAAAATGATGAAGTGATATTTTATATTCAACAGGTCAAAGGTCAGCTTCACTTTGACATCATAACGTTCTGCCAAAACACTTTTCTGGCCATTACTCAACATCATAACTCATAAACAGAAGTGGAGTCAGATACTGACTTCCCAACACTAATCTTGTCTGTCCATCTTGAAACTGTGCTGGTTGTATAGATCTTCTGTGCTGCCGGTTAGACGTGTGTGAAGCATCCATAGCCTCTTTGTAGCAGCATCCATATTTGATTCATTGTCAAATGTCATGGCTACATATGAGTCTGGACTGGACATGGATGTAAAGTGCAACTTGAGTGGTTAGCGGAGGCATACAATCAAGCGGTGGTAATTCTAGTTTGTTTTGTTTGTTTGTGTTAATTTTAAATTTTTGAAAACATTGAGAAATAGCCCGTTGTTATTATTGTTGTTGTGTGTATGCAAATTAGTTTTGCTAGCTGTGCACTTTTCATTACGTGGCTCACATAGTCACTTTGTCTCTATGATTTCTTTGTTGTTGCATATTGCCCTTGTGAAGCGCTTTGTGACCTCTGCCAAAAGTGCTATGTAGATAAATTTTAGTTACTTACTTATGTGATTATATTGTTTTGGTCTGTCCCGACCTTCATCAGGTGTATTGGACAGGTTAGATAAACTGAAATTTTTACATATTTATTTTTTTTACATATTTAAAATTATGGTACAGAATTTTTATACTTTTTAGGCACTTCTTTTGTTTGTTTTTACTTTTATTCTTTTTTTCCCACTAAATTTCTTGTTTTGAATTTACTCTGGCGAGTAAACTAATTTCTTTGGAATTAGTTCTCCTTTCATTGCTCATTGCCCTCTTACTGTGTGTTTGAAAACAAGAAATCATGGTTTTTGTGCCTAAACCTAACTACAGCATTGTAGAAACATAAAGTTTAAATGTATCTGCTACATAATAACATGCAAATGTGACGTACCTGAGGTTTGCAGAAATGTACAGTGCCAACATTTATTCTGGCGTTTGGGTTTGACGCACCTGTGACACATTCAGGTGTGCAGAGATTTTTTTATCTATTTTTTTTTATATTTAAAATACATTTATTATTAATTTCCACTGCTGGTTCACATGAAGATGAAATAGTGGCTGTTTAAGACTCTCCACTCACTGTATTTCTATTCACACCTTTTATTTATCAGTAGGAATGACAGATGTAGTGTGTGTGTAATCTAATCTAATTAATTTATAATCTTTTATCTTCTGTTTGGCACAGTTTGGACTCCGTGGAGCAGGTGTGGACCCTTGACAGTGAACAGCCACACACAGAAAAAGATGCCGAGCAGACCTCTGTGAGTATTTTAACATGGAGACGAAGCCACTTAGAAGGCACACACACCTGACCCCTGTGTATCAGAGACCCCTGTAAGCCTCCTGCCCAGAGGGAAGGAGAAGCAGTCTGCACTCTACAGCAGGGGTCACTGTTGAACTGAAGCACTCGTTTAAGTTAGCATCCATCTGCCTCTCCCTCTCTTCTCTCTCCTCCTCTCCTCTGCCTTCACTGTCAGAGAAAATTTAGCATGACAGAGCTGGAACAATAGCTTGATTTGATATCTAGGTCATGCAAAATCTTCTAATCTTAGCAAAGAGAATATTTATTGACTGGGGGTGAGTGACTTGCAGTGTAGGCTGCTGTTAACGGATAGATCGGGGATGAATAATTAAGTTGTGGGCTGAATCTGCATGACAGAGGAGGTGCGTACAGTGGAGTGCAGCGAGCTAGGTGCTACCTTGTCAAAAAGGCTTGAGGGAGAATGGGAACAGAGTGATGAATAAAAATAAGCCATTTGATTAATGTGGCAGGTTTGGAGAAGGATGTGGTTTGGAGTTTTGTAGGTCACGGTAGTTAGTCAAAAGGGGATGTGAGAGCCCTCGGTTGATAATCAGAGGTGGAAATTCAGATTTTTGTAGAGAGCATAACCTTGAGGTGAGTTCATGAGGCAGCAGAGGGGTTCAGATTGCATAGCAAAGGCTTTTTTGGCATTTTGTGTTGGAAAATGAAGCAGAAAATCATTCGCCTAATTCATTCCACATAAAATGACACCACAAGAGTGTGAAAGTGCTGCAGCTAAATGAATCTCAGGAATAGGCTAGAAGACATTTTGACTTGGCGCCACTGGAAACGCAGGTGCAAATAATAATATTAAGGTCCTGGTTTCAGTTGTTTATTTGAGTTTTTCAGTAGTGGAGTGTGAGTAAAGGTCCAAAATTTCCTGAGCTTATAGCAGCACACCTTATGGGCTCTCAGCAGAGATTTGAGTTCACTCAGCTATCAGTTTTCAGCATACAGATGTAAATTTATTGTCAGTATACAAACCAATCGGCTACTGCAATGATCTATTATAACGAAGTACTTTACGTGATTCCCTGATTCTAGAAATAATTTGTTCCAGTCATCAGCAGGAAAGCATCTGTCTTCATATGTCCTCCTCGTTGAATACTACTGAGGCTGAAGTGAGTCTTAAAGTGTTTAGAGACAGCGGCAGGCCACTCTGTTAGTCAAGCTTAAAGGAACAGTTCATCGCAAAATTCAAAATACATATTTTTCCTCTTACCTGTAGTGCTGTTTATCAGTCTAGATTGTTTTGGGGTGAGCTGCTGAGTGCTGGAGGTATTGGCTGTATTTCCAGTTTCTTCATCACGCTAATGACCAGTATAATATATATATGTGCATTTTTATTAATGCTAGCAGTGTGGCTTTAGAGACTAAAAACTGAAATCTAAATAAAATTTAACTACTGAATGGATTGCTATGAAATTTTGTATGGTTCACAGTGGATGAATCCTGCTGAATTTGGTGATTTTTTTAAAGGGACAGTTCGCCGCCAAATCAATCAGCTGCTTCAATACCTATCTAAAACAAAGGCGGGCCGCCTGGATGATTTTGGCCGCCGCCTTGGTTAAAACACGTGTGTGTGTGTGTATGAGGGGCGTTCAGATGTAGTGTCTTTTGCGTGCACAAACCCATTACTTTAAATGTAGACGCGCTCACAACCCAAAGCGACGCCTTAGCAGCGTGCAATTGGTGCGACGTGCTTGTTTTTTCGTCCGGCGCACAGCTCCACGGACCTGCTTGTCCCTCCGGTGTTGTGTCAGATCCCGGTTCCCCCTCGGGCTGTGTCTCTCCTACTGTTTCCCATGGAGCTCTGCCCTGTTTGAAAGGCGAAGGAAGCCCGTATGTGGAAAGACGTCGCCTCCGAGATGTAGAATCTGTATTATAGAAGAGAAACACACATTTCAGGACCGCTGGCTTGTATCATCAGAACAGACATGTCCTGTGATTTTCAGCCTCCTTTCATATTTAATAGAGGGGGGACAATACCTGACAGTAATATTCTCAGCTGTCAGGATGTACCTGCTGTAAAGGGTAAATATAATCATAGAAGGCTCAAAATCACAGGACACGTCTGTTCTGATTATACAAGTCAGCAGTGTAAAGCTCAAGCATGTGGGGGCCTCCTTTCGTATTTAATGAATTATCTTATCTATAATGATTAAGTGTTAAAAGCTCATTTTCCCCCGTTAAGAAATAACTAAAGGTTTTTACTGAATCTACTTTAAAGAAAAGTTGTTCCAATTATCAAAAGGGACAGTTATTTTCACCTTAATAAGTAATTTAGTCTTGTACGGAGTCTGTCTGAAAGTCCCTGAAGGCAGGAAGTACTTGAGCTTGAGAGTTCATTACCTTGAAAATGCAGTAGTAGTTTGACAAAACTTCTTGGTGCAAGGTCCATTTACTAAAGCTTTCAACACTTTCCACAGCCTCATTCAGCAGACTGAGTTTGCACAATGTGATGTAAATATGATGTTTTGGTCAACTGATAACAGGTGGTCTGATAAGGGGGGAGATCGTAACCTACGACCCTACTCTCGTGTTTTGTCACCACAACAACCAACACCAATCGCCATTTTCTTTTGTACCAGTAAAATGACAAAACAAACAGTTAAATGTCCTTTCTACTCTCATTTTATTTCGACTGAGACATTGCTGTTGAGTTTTTCAAACATGACACGCCAAGAGCTATCTAGTTCCATTATATTCAAGAGAAGTCAGACATCTCTGCAGCCGATATCTCCAACACTCAGCAGCTCACACCAAAACTATCTAGACTGATCAATAGCACAGGTAAGAGGAAAAATAGGTATTTTTCATTTGGGGATGGACTGTCCCCTTCAAAGTTTATCACTGAACATGGAATCTAGGGATGCACCGATCCAGCTTTTTCAGTTTCGATACAGATCCCGATGCTGTGGCTTTCAGTATCAACTGATACCGATCCGATACCATGGTTGACCTAAAACGGTATACACTTTTACATGTAGAACAGAAAAGACAAGAGGCATCAGGCATTGATGACTACACAGTTCTTTCCTCAGATAAAATTAAACAGATTAATGCAATGATGAACCATTTATTTTTAACAAAAATAAACAATTGTGCAACAGCAGTTGAAATAGTGTGAAATACCTCCACACAGCAGATTCTCTCCTTCGCTCCATGACGTATGACGTAGCTCGTGTCGCAATAGATTTAAAGGGAAAGGGTCGCCTCAGGTATAGGTTGCATTTTCCGATACGCGATCCATCTATTTTGATGATACCGGGGCCGATATACGGTCCAGATATCAGATCGGTGCATCCCTAATGGAAACAGAGCTTTTGGCCACGTTTTAGCCGAAGTCACATGATAATAGATTGTAAACGATGATAGCAGAATGAACAGCCACAAGCCAGGTAAAGATAAAGATTATGAAGCCATTCACTGCCGATGCCAAAGTTCATCTTTAAACAGAGACAGAGGTTACGATCTCCCCCCAAATCTGACCACCTGTTATCACTTGACCAAAACGTCATACTTTAATCACATAATAAGCCACTAAACCATCTCCATGGCAATTGTGCAAACCCACTCTGCTGACTGCGACTGTGAAAAGTATTGAAAGCTTTCGTAAATGGACCTTGCACCAAGAATTTTTGTCAAAGTACTTCTGCATTTTCAAGGTAAGTAATGAACTCTCAAGCTCAAGTAGGGGAGTTTGCCTCTGGGACTTTCAGACAGACTCAGTACAAGACTAAATTACTTATTAAGGTGAAAATAACTGTCCCTTTAGATAATTGGAACAACTTTTCTTTAAAGTAGATTCAGTAAAAACCTTCAGTTATTTCTTAACGGGGGAAAATGAGCTTTAAGCACTTAATCATAATGGATAAGATAATTGAAGCAGCTGATTGATGTCTGGACTGTTCATATATTCATGACTGAATGTTGAAAATCAACCACCAGTTTCTAGTTGTAGCTCTCCACCTGAATTCTCAGAGCCATCTTTGAAACACAAATAATTTCCTCTAACTTTTGTTTTACATCTACACTTAAAATACAATCTGTAAAGACAAACATTCGTAAGATAAGAAACATATTGTAACCATCAGTCCCTCATAAATCAGATGACCATTTATCCATTTCCTGTGACAGTGATGTAACAGTTACTCCTCACTAAACGAGAAGAGAGGATCTTTAGGAGCAGCTGATCAATGAGGGTCTTTAGACGGGGCTTTGTGAACAGAATACCGAAAAGGCCTCTGGGAAAAGCTCGCCCAGGGTCGCCCAATCATTCAGCGGAGGCTCAGAGAGTCGGCTAGCTGCAGGCGAGGAGATCTGTCTTTACACACAAACTCCTTCACTCTGGACAAACGGGGACGAGGGAGGGCAAAGGGGCACTGGCTTGTGTAGTTACAAGGTCTGAATATTAATTAGAGGGATACTGAAAGCTCCGCTAACCTCTTCAACCCTGCTCTGTTGGTATTTTCTAAACATCGAGATCAACTCTGCTCTCTTAATCCTCTTGCCTTCACAGAGATGCCAGTCGGTGTCGTCAGTGCCACTCGCTGCAGGCGATACCTGACCTCTCAGCCCGCTGCTCGAACTTTGGATGCCCCCTCTGTCTCAGCAGTTGTAAGGGAATTTTTGAGTCCTAAATCGTGATGCTCTGGTGTCTGCACTCTTAAAGGACATTACTGATGGTCTGCCTTTAAATTGGGATTATGCAAGGCTGTGATGAAACACCCACAATCAAATTTGTCTGTTAGAGAGAGATTCATGTACTATAGAAAAGGTTGACTTAAGTATTTTTCAACCTAGACTCTATTTCGCCATGTTTAAATGTCTAAGTGACTAATGGAGACAGCAGTTTTTTGGAATTAGTCCGGTACTGAGCAAGAGGGCTTCAGTTTAGTAATACTTGTGGGCAATTAACCTATTTAATCTCACCGGTAACAACAGTGACTGCAAGAAAAGTTTTCAGTTATAAAGCTCTAAAAATGTTACTGAATGATGTATCAGTCTATTTCCAGCAAATATTGAAATAATGAAGAGTCCCATGAGACAAGGATAGCTGCATTAAAGCTCCTAAACAAAAGGTTAGTAAAGTTTGTTTACATAAAGATAGGACAGAGATTATCTTGAAGATGTCTAGTTTTGATATGTGCATTTGCAATTACAGAATTACTGAACATGTTGATGGCAACAATAGTGACCTGTGAGATAAGATCTCATCTAAATGTACATGTACTTATACACATACTTAGTTCTTATTCTATCTAACCTTATACTTTTCTTTTTTTAGGTTCACTTTTGGATATGTGGGATCTAGGTGACGGCCCAGATAATGCATACAACCTTACAGTTGTCCCTCAAAATCAAAAAGATGCTGTCTTCAGTAATTGTGATAGCGATGGGTCAGATATAGACTATGGGGGGAGACTGGCCATTTTCCAACCAGGCTGTTGAATTCATATGCTGAAGTTACACAAATAGATCATGACAGGAACAACTTTATCGGTGATTATAACCTCCCCCTCCAGTCTGTTCCCATTCCAAAGTCGTCGAATACCGCCACTTTGTCGGTGATTTCGGTGTCAGACATCTGATGTCAAACGCCACCTTTCGGGGCTTGACGTAACCTTTGGCGTTGTTGTGATATGTCACTGGTCAACCGGATGGCACCTATCAGGGCGGTATGATACGGTGCTGAATGTAGTCAAGTTGGAACCCTGCTGGTAACGATGTAATATAAGGAGCAGGAATGTCCGTACAGGTTGGGTAGGAGGGATGGTGTATAGGTCCAACAAACCCTGGACTTTCACCCAGGAGCCAGGTGTTTGCTTCCCGACTGCCAAACCAAGATATTTTTTTCTAAACCTTACCACATGCTTTTGTTGCCTAAACCCAACCACGTGCTTTTGTCGAAGTCCCAGTATTGGTGGCACGTCCTGGAACATCAACAGCAGATGTAGAAGGATAACTAGCATGTAATATGTCAATGTGAGGGTTTTGATACGTAAAGTTGTCACTCTAGATTATTATAGAGCATTCTACTGGTGATGCCGGGGACTGCCAGTGACAGAGTTTTAAATGTTTTGATAACTGAGCTGGGATATATAAGAATTTTGCCACTGTGGACTTTGAATAGTGTGTGGTTTTATAATGATAAAATTACTGTCTATTTAAATGGAGTCTGGTGGGTGTGACGATAGTAATTCTGCCTTTTCTGGTTGAACAAAAATGATCTTCCTCTTTAACGAAAAGGTACATTTCTGTATGGATCCGTTTTATAATGTTATCACACACTTATAAAAACAATCTGAGCCTGTCAGTGACAAAAATAAGCACTTTTAGTGATCTTAAACTGACGGTGCACATTTGCCCGCAAGGATACATAGCAGACTGTTTCCTCGCTCAATAGTGGACCAATTCCAAAAATCTGTGCTGCGCTGTTCAATTTGTTGACAAAGAGCAGTGATTTAGTTAACAATTTATTATTATTATCCAAATTTGACTCCATATCAAAAAGTAAATTGATTTAAGCTGCAGGTTCCATTGTCTGAATTCTTAACACATACGTACTATAAGAGAAATTTCAGCTTGGAGGTAGATATTTCTTGCTAAAGTCCACCTTGGGAATTGATTGAATTTCTCTCTTTCAAAGTTTTTATGTACACAGACTTGTACCTTTGGCATTTTGTTCAAGAACCAGATATTTTCTAACACCACTGTTGACCTTTTGTACCGATGAGAGACTTTTATTTGTGATTATTGCTTGTTTATCACGCATTTCTATAGTCTAAGATGTGGATTTTAACCTTGAACATCCTTGAACGTGTTTGCTACTTTAGCTCAGAGTAGTCACAGTGTGTCTGCAGAGACACTTTGAAAAGAGAAAGTACTGTTAGTTCCTGCTGTAGAAGATGGAACAGGTAAGATTAATAACCATATAGCCATCAAGACCGCAGCATCCTGTCCAAGGTGACTGAGAGAATAACAGGCAGGTTAGAATTGTTTATCTTCAGAAATGATAAGCACAGACATATAAATGATCGCTCTAATCTTTGCCATTCATCGTAACTGCACTGAGAACTTTTAGATGCCTCTGGGGCTTTCGATCAAATCAATCATGAAAAGGTTTTTTATGAAATGAGTGTGAGAGGAGTGGAGTGCCTAAATATGTGCTCTGACTCAAGAATGTAGATCAGACAAAGAAGTGCTGACTCGTGGCTTGTCACCAATGGGGTTAGGCAGGGTGGACTTCACCTTGTATTTAGCTTAGTATTTGAAATTATTTCATAAGGTTAATGTACACTTATTTTACTTATTTTACCCTTTCAAACACATGCATATTTCCATATAGTCAGCTTACGTAATGTTTAACTGATCAGGGTCTCCTGTGTGCCCCTTGTATTGTGGAGGTGATACAAGGCAGGATGGATCCATGCTTTCAAATTCTGACCCTACCATCTGAATGTCACAGCAGAAATCCAGACTCATCAGACCAGGCAATGTTTTTCCAATCTTCTATTGTCCAGTTTTGGTGAGCCTGTGTGAACTGTAGCCTCAGTTTCCTGTTGTTAGCTGACAGGAGTGGCACCTGGTGTGGTCTTCTGCTGCTGTAGCCCACCTGCTTCAAGGTTGGACGTGTTGTTGCTTCAGAGATGGTCTTCTGCAGACCTTGGTTGTAACCAGTGGTTATTTGACTTCCTGTTGCCTTTCTATCATCTTGAACCAGTCTGGCCATTCTCCTCTGACCTCTGGCAAGGCATTTCCCCCCACTGGATATTTCCTCTTTGTCAGACCATCCTCTGTAAACCCTAGAGATGGTTGTGTGTGAAAATCCCAGTAGATCATCAGTTTCTGAAATACTCACCAACAACCATGCCATGTTCAAAGTCACTTAAATCACCTCCCTTCTCCATTCTGATGCTCGGTTTGAGCTTCAGCAGGTCGTCTTGACCATGTCTACATGCCTAATGCATTGAGTTGCTGCCACATGATTGGCTGATTAGCACTTTGTGTTAACAAGCAGTTGAACAGGTGTACCTAGTAAAATGGCCGGTGAGTGTATGTATGAGAGCATAAATATACCCACATGTAAATGTGTGTAATAGCCCTGTTAAAAGCACCTGAGCATTGTATTATACAACAAACCCGGTGAAGCCATAGGCGAAATACGTTGATGGTAACATTTCAAGTAAAGACTAAATTAAAAGAAGCAGCTAATCAGCTCTCTGGTGTGCGCTGTATCTGCTTATTTGCTATCAATAACTTGTTAAAATGTCATGTCTTGTCAAGCCTCTAATATTAGCAATGGATTAAAGATTTATTTTCCTTAAGAATATTGTTTTTTAAATGTTACTGGTTAATTTTTTAGTGAGTTGTCATATTTTGACGGATGATGTGTTCATAATGTATAGTGCAAATCATCGCACATTTCAGCAGCATTTAAAATATGATTCTGTGACTGAAAAATGCAATAAATGATTTTAAACGGCTCTTATAAGTGGTATTTTTCGGGAAATGTTAACAATAGACAGAATTATGGTCAATTATGATTGCTGAATTTTCTTAATTTTAGACATCAGCTGGTCTAAGTTTAAACTTTACCTTAAACGTCATGGAAACTAGTGGTTAGGAACATCCCTAGTTTGCAGAAATGTACAATGCCAACATTTATTCTGGGAATTTGGTTGCAGTATTAGAAACGTATGTCAAAACCAGGACAACCAATGCTCTTGTAAATCCAACCAGATGCTACAGACATCATAATTTGCAGGGTGTGTGCTTTTATCGAGCGCAAAAATAGAAACACCATCCATATTCCAGCTATTGAAGAACATCCAATAAGCATCTCAGAAACTCTCTTATTCTCCCATCCATCCACCAACACAAAACACAACATTAGGACAAACAAATAAATCTGTCATTATTTAACAAATCTGACCAATATCACGAGAAGATAAAGGTGCATTTTATGAGGAGATAACAGATTATGCTGGGGAAAATATTAGACCTAATCTCAGACTGAAAGCTGCTATCTTCTAGTTTGATGACCTGTCTCTGCTGGTTTGTCAGATTCGCTTTGTGACGGGATATGAGAGGCGGCTCGTGGAAGTCTATCAAGCTGTCACGCCGTTGATTGCATGGCAATAGTGTCATCACTCCCCCTCTGATGGATGATGGACCCTGCGAGGACCGACTGGTGGAGACAGATGACTGGCTGTGATAGTGTGAATGTAACTTTCCCCCAGCGAGATGGAAGCGGAGTCTGGTTTCGCAGGAGGCGAGTGATGGGACTCCTTCCAGGCTTCGAGGCAGTTAAAAGCCCTCACCGTGGGAAAAAGGTACTTATCTGTCTGGGCTGATAGGGCGGGAGGAGGGAGGGCGGGAGGGAGGCTGAGTGTTGGTGGAGAGACTAGAGACTTGTGAAGTGGTGGTGTCCTGAGAGCCTGACTGAGACTACTCCAGAATCCTGAACATAACAAGGACGTAAATTAAAAATCAGACAGGAGAGCAGAGAGGACAATCACAACAGTGGTCCAAACTGAAGGTAAAACACCAGTATTACCATGCAGAGGACAATCAAATCAAAACTGGTGGACAGAGGCCCTGAGTTTCACCCTGAGCTGCTCTGATTTACTGGTAGTGTTATTAGGTGCATGCAGACTAATTCATCAGTGGACAGGAAGCAGCAGGAGGCTCAGCAGTGGAGCTGCACGGGAGGCCACAGCTCTTAATGTAACTTCCCAGAGGCTTTGCACTTTATTTAGAGGCAGGGCTCTTAACACGGCACAAAAACAAAACAAACATTTTATAGCATTATTAAGTCACTGTGCTCTTATTATTATTAGCCGGGAAATACAATGTATGCCACTGTCCTTTGTATCACTATCTAGTGTGGGTGTTTGTCCTGTCCAGGTTTTTAAAAATGGTGTCTGGAGACCATTTTCTCATTTCAGCTTCATTTAATATGGTGACGAAGCTTGTTTATATCTACAGTTTGGCAGTTTGAAATGTCTCGGGAAACATTAAGACAGATAACATGTAGCTCTTTCAACTAACAGATTTTATCACTTGTTTGTTGCTTATTTAAAGTCCGGATGAAGTAAAATCAGATATTTCTTTCTAAACACATTATACATGTGAGAAAATACTTGCTAAAACTATGAAAATACAGTGAACTATTCACTACAAATGTGGAGTTAGACCGTTGTTGTTTTTTATCCTTTTCAGCTTTTTTGGGGCTGGCCTGAAATCATAACTCGATGACACATTGGAGTCATTCTTACCTTACATCTACCGTAAATTTAACATCTATTTCCATTGCTATGCAGATGACACCCAGCTCTATCTGTCGACCGAACCTACCACCACCCTCCCGCCCTCCTCCCTCTCTGACTGCCTTCAGGAAATCAAATCCTGGTTCTCCTGCAACTTACACAAATTGAACAGTGGTAAAACTGAGTTAGTTTTCATTGGCATAAAATCCACCTTTGCGAAAACTGACAGGTTAAGAGTCTGGGTGTCATCCTCGACAACACTCTCATTCCAAGCTCACATCAATAATGTCACTCGGTCTGCCTGCTTCCATCTACGCAATATTATACGCCTTCGCGCGTCCCTCACACCGCACAGTACCGCCATTCTTCACACCCTGGTTACATCCCATATTGATTACTGTAACTCCCTCCTTTTTGGTCGCCCTTGTTGTCCATCCACAAACTTCAGCTAGTCCAGAACTCTGCTGCTCGCATCATCACCAGAACCCCGTCCAGCAATCACATCACTCCTGTCCTTCAGCTTCAGCTCCCAGTTAAATACCGCATTGACTTCAAGATCTTACACCTTTAAAGCCATCCACACCCAAGCTCCTCTGTACCTCTCCTGACTCTTACACATCCACATCCCCACCCGCACTCTCAGGTCTTCTCTTCCATCCACCTTTCTGTCCTGCCAGCCCGCCATGGGGGTTAGAGAAAATGAAATATCAGTGTTGCTGAAGCATTAGGATTTTGCTTAATTAGAACTAAAGGGCCCGAACCATGAAAAACAGCCAAAAAATGAATGAGTGGGTTTTTCCTCCACACTGTACAGTGTCCCCAACCTTTAACTGCCACTTCCAGCAAAGCCAGAGATGCTGTTGGCAGTATACCAGGTTCAGCCGCACATCTCTTGGCACCCCTTCATCCTCGGGGGTCAAGCAAAGAGAGACGCAGAGTGACGGACTGGACCTTTCCCGCACTGCAAGGTCGAGCAGATGGCATGGATATAAACAAGTCAGATGCCTCCGATGGATTGTCCTGAATAAGACAAACGGACTGAGTGAAAACCACACTGATGGCTTGGAAAGAGCAGCTTCTGTTCAATCATTCAATCCGGTATCGAGTGCGACGTTGTAAAACAAGCAGCCAAATCCCCAACACTGACTCTGCTGGAGCTGGAATGGCAGTGTTCGCTCAAACAAAGTGGATAATAACTTCCTCTTTCATTGGCAGCGGAAGCCATCATCAGGCAATTTCGCTTTATTCCTGACCAGCTTTAATTATCCTGCAATGAGGCCTGTCATAACCATTACATCATGTAGCAGAGCAGTGTAGCAATCCCAGGGGCAGCATCACTGGCTGAGCCAATGAACTCCCATCTGGCTGTGTAGATGTGACTGATGGCTGAACGGAGCGATTTCCTGCAATATGAATCTGCAGAAAGGAGCCGAAGCTGCGGAGTGTGTCACGTTTCCAGGAAAGATGACAGTTATATGAACAGGAATTGTGAAAATGTTGTCCTCTAAACATACACATTATGTTTAATAGTCGTATTTTCATCAGCCCATAGGCTCATTGTGCACCCAGCATATCTCACACTGTCTAATCCCACACTGTTTTTCCAGTCCTTTCACTCCCTGCACTGTTGATGTTCTCTTCTCCTCCCCGGCACTTATTCTGCCACGCGCAGAGCATTCCTCTCCTTGTTCAAACACTGCCTCCAGAATTCCTGCCCTTGTTAAAATACTCCCCTCCTCTTTCACTTTCTTTCTCTTTTTTAATTTTTCAACTATGCAGTGCTCCCACCTTTGGAATGCACAGGCACTTTTCCAAATCCCGCCGAGGAGAAAGTGATGCATTGTCTGTCGCTTTATTGTCGTCACGACTCAAGGGCAGCGGAATTGTTTTGAGGAGAAATTACAAATCTGTCTTTTGGATTTCTGCTTTTTGGTTTGGGGCGTTAAAAAAATCTGTCACGAGCAGGGAGGACACTGAGGACATCTATGTATTTGTTCCGAGAATTTAGGGAGTTTACATTCTACAATTAATTTCCTGCACATGGTCGTTGTTTGACAGGGTGATTCCAGTATTTTTGCACTAAATAACGAATTAGTTTGAATTTTTTTTAATGAAATATGGTCATAACTTTGTTGCTGAGAATTAGACCAAAGATTCACAACGAGATGAGCTGAAACATGCAGCTACTTGCACATACAGCGAGCAGCCTGTGGTCATTTTTACTTGACCAGCAGACTTCATTAAAAACTGATCAGCTGTAGAAATAGGTGACCAGCCTTATGATCTAAAACCAGCCGCTGGCGATTTGACCAGCAGAGTGGCAGGTCACACTGCTGCAACTTTTCTCTGCAATGTTCTAAAACGGTTTTATCTCATTGCAAAGCATTGGTCTAAACTGGGCTTAAGATACTGATGAAAATACTCCAGACGTCCCTCTCCCCAACAATGCTTTACAGCTCCTCCTGGTGGATCTCGAGGTGTTCCCAGGCCAGATGAGATATATAATCCCTCCAGCATGTTCTGGGTCTGCCCTGGGGCCTCCTACCAGTTGGACGTGCCTGGAACACCTCTAACGGGAGGTGCCCAGGAGGCATCCTGATCAGATACCTGAACCACCTCAACTGGCCCCTTTCAACTCGACGGAGCAGCGGCTCTAGTCCGAGCTCCGTCCTGATGTCGGCGCTCCTTACCCTATCTGTAAGGCTGAGCCCAGCCACCCTACGGAAACTCATTTCACCTGCTTGTATCCGCGATCTCATTCTTCAGGTCACTACCCAGAGCTCATGACCATAGGTGAGGGCTGGGATGCTTCAGAAGTGGAGTCCACAGATGTCACGGTGGCTACGTCTATTATTTCATACAGTCTATACCCAAACATGTATGGACTTTTACAATACATATCTCTAAAGGCCATTTCTATGTTCTCATTTTCCTCTCTAGAATTCTCCACTTCAGCAGCACTTACATAAACCAAACTTTCCAGTTTAACTCCTATCTATATTCTGAAGGCTTTTACAGAGGGGTTTGTTCATATATCATTCATAGCCTGATTTATAGACATTTTATTCCTAAAAACATGGCAATAATGCATTTTTTATGGCTGGTTGACAGTATTTTTTGATTTATTGCGTGATAAAAAGAGGTCTCCAAAATTCCTTCTGTAAAACCCTCTTTGACTCTAATATGTCAACAAAATGAAAAAAGAAATTTGAACCTGACTTTATGCAATGATCAGATTTCTGTTCTGGAAATTCATGCAGAATTGTGCATATTTAATGAGATAATGCCTCATTTGCATGTATAAACGTCAAAATTTCAGAAAACCCGTAATACAAAAATAAATGTCTTCAACCTGGGAAGTTTCATGGTAATATCTGATAGTTATTCACCTTCAGAGTCTCCCCGTTAAGTAATTGACAGTTTTTGATCCTCTAGTCCAGTGGGAGCCTTTTTGGCTTCTGGCCCCTCATCACAGGTCAGACTGAAGACTTACATTGTGTCCAGTATTTCACCAAAATAAATAAATAAATATATATTTATTTATCTGCATACTTTTTAAACTGTTGGGTGATCGAAGCAATACATTTAGCTCATGTGATGCAGCATATCCTCATACAATGGTTCATAAGATATCCAAAGAATTAGCACCCAACAATGGATGTTACATACTTATCTTAAAGTTATGTAGGTAGGTTAGCATTAGGAAAAGACACATGGTTGGGCATCTTCATGTTACATAATCAACATAAAGTTGCGCAGATTGGGTTTAAAAAGTAAGGTAACGCAGGTTAAGTTTTTGAGGAAGTAATGTCATGTACTGTGGGTTAGATTTAGAAGGTAAAGTTACGTAGGTAAGATCTTTGGGAAAGTAAAGTTACTTAGGTTTAGGAAAAGACATGGTTGGACAATTCTTATATATCATACTAATGTAAAGTTCTGTAGGTTGTTTAGGAAAAGAAACATGTTTGAGCATTGTCACGTTAACCTAAGGTTACCTAGATTAGGTTTAGAAAGTAAAGTTACAGAGGTTAGTTGTTTGGGAAAGTAACGTTTTGAAGGTTATGTTTAGGTAAAAGAAACATGGTTTGGCGTTGTTACATCAATGTAAAGTTATCTAGATTAAGTTAAGAAAAATAAAGTTACGTAGGTTAGATTTTTGGGAAGGGAAAGTTAGGTAGGTGAGCTTTAGCAAAAGACACATCGTTGGGCTCCCTCATGTTACATACTTATCGTAAACTTACGTAGGTTATGTTTAGGAAAAGAAACATGGTTGCACGTTGTCACGTTAACACAGAGTTACATAGATTAGGCTTAGAAAGTAAAGTTAGGTTTTTTTTGGCAAGTAAAGTTACGTAAGTTATGTTTAGGAAAAGACACAAGGTTGGACGTCCTCACGTTACATACTTAACATAAGGTTATGTAGATTAGGTTTAGAAAGTTATGCAGGTTAGGTTTTTGGGAAATCAAAGTTACGTAAGTTAGGTTTTTGGGAAAGCAAAGTTCGTAGGTTATGTTTAGGTAAAGAAATATGGTTGGGTGTTGTCACGTTTATATAAAGTTAAGTAGGTTAAACTTAGGAAAAGACACACGGTTGGTTATGTAAATAACGTAAAGTTATATACTTAACGTAAAGTCACCTAGGTTGTTCAGGCACAGACACATGATTGGTTATTGTCACCTTATGTAAATAACATAAAGTTATATACTTAACGTAAAGTAGGTTGTTCAGGCAAAGACATATGGTTGTGCGTCGTCACGTTATGTTTGTAACGTAAAGTTATATACTTAATACATAAAGTTATGTAGGTTAGGTTTCGGAAAAGAAACATGATGACAACGTACCTTTAAAACATCTCAAAGGTTACTTGTTTCCACATAGGACAACACTGATCTCCTGGGGTAAAGTCCTGTGCTGTTTGATCACTCCACCACCTCCACCTGCCTCCTTTTGCAGACTTTCATCTCTTTACATTAAATTCCTCCATTACTCCCATCAGTGCACCGGTCATGTGATCACATCCTTCTCAGTTACATGACTTCTATCAAAATTCTAATGAGAACAGCCTGTGCGGTAACAACTCATCCAACTCTCAGACACCTGAGCAGAATCCGTTTGCTGATGAAAAGCATCAGATATGGATAACAGCTCTGAAAAAGTTTGTGATTTGTACTATTACCACTGCTGAGAATGTATTGAGGTTTTATAGGCAACACTATAAAGCACCCAGTATCTCTTCACCACATTTTTATATCTGGCTGTGTGGAGATTTCTTTGAAACAGCACTCTAATATGAAAAATTCTAATAATTTGGTAATTTGAACACTGTTTAGGGCGGCACGGTGGTGTGGTGGTTAGCACTGTCGCCTCACAGCAAGAGGGATCCCGGTTCGATCCCGGGCGTGGGAGCCCTTTTGTGCGGAGTTTGCATGTTCTCCCTGTGTCAGCGTGGGTTCTCTCCGGGCACTCCGGCTTCCTCCCACAGTCCAAAGACATGCAGGTTAATTGGTGACTCTAAATTGTCCGTAGGTGTGAATGTGAGCGTGAGTGGTTGTCTGTCTCTATGTGTCAGCCCTGTGATAGTCTGGCGACCTGTCCAGGGTGAACCCTGCCTCTCGCCCGATGTCAGCTGGGATAGGCTCCAGCCCCCCGCGACCCTCAGGAGGATGAAGCGGTTAGAAGATGAATGAATGAACACTGTTTATTGGAGAATTGTCTAGAAAAAAAAAATTGAACAAGGCCGAATAAATGACACTTGTGTGGGAAACAAGTGCACTTCAAGTCATCACTGCAGTGTTTGTTATAAGAAACACTTTAAGGCTCAGAAAGGATTAACTCTGCACATAGCACAGCTATTATCATGGTATATCTATACAATTATGTCGGTGAAGCATTAAACTATCATTATTGAATATGAGCTCAGAAACAGGGTGAGAGGAGATGTTCGGAGAGGCTTCACAAAGCAGAATGGAAGTTTTAAAGATGTCAACCCCGTGAAAGAAAACACCCACAACACACATTTGTTTGAAGATGGATTACACTCAGTCACTTCTCCGTTTGCTTTACGTCCCTTTCGTCTAGTTTGAGATAAACACGAGGGGATTTTTCCTCTTGGAGCCGTTTCTCAGAGCGAATGACACAACTATTACAGACCTGAGTGTGTGTATCACAAATGCTGTTAGAGAGAACAGAATATGCTTTTGAAATCTGAATATCATTAACGAGACAAAGCTGAGACGCACTCGCCGCCCTTGAAAGAGTTTCATAAAACACAAATGCTGCGTTCACCAAAGACCTTGAGGGTGTTCAAGGACATACAATCTGTCAAGTTCACCTGAAAAATGAATGGAAACATGTTTGAGAGACTTCTCTTAGCAACGGCGGATTTGAATCAGGTGACCTCCGTGGGCCCTCGTCCAACCAGAAATAGACTGTAATTGATGTAGTCCCACTTTTAGGGGGTAGAGGAATGTCAATGCAGCTGGGAAAAAGCAGCTTGAGTTGAGTCTAACTTTGTGAAGCTCACAATCAGCAGCATTTGATCTGTAAGCAAATGTCAAAAAGAAGAGACATATTTGTGGTATGAAAAAAGAACCCGTATTATTGCTGCTCTGCTGCCATGCCAGTGGAAATACCGCTTCTCTGCTTCTCTCCTTGCTTTCCCCCTTTTTTTTCCATGGAAAGCTGGATTTGGGAAAAGCCTTGCCTCTCTCCTCCTCCTCCAGCCTTCACATCCGGGTCAGTTGGGTTGGTTGGAGCTGGGTGCTGCCTTCAGGTGCCCCTCGGAAACTTGTAAACTCCTAAGTCTGGAAGTTGTAAACACTTCTAGCTAATGTATTTGAATCAATTTGGCACTTGAGATTGTTATTTTTTAGAAGTTAGCTTACACAGAACAGTGCGTGGTGCAGAAAAAGTTAGAAAATTAATGATAATGTAGATGTAAATGAAGGTTTCATAGGCTTTAGCACATGCCAAAAAGCACTTTAAAGTGGTAAAACTGCAAAAACAATTTTATAAAAGTAGTTTGTCAAATGTGATTTAATGTCTGCAAGTGATGGCAGTTAATTAAAAAGGCTTGTTGTGTACGTTTTATGGAAAGATGGTCATATAAAGTTAATTTATTTGTTGATGAAGTTGTTTTTGTTGTGCTACAATAAATTTGCTGATATAATTCTGTCATAGGAGGGGCAATTGAAGACTCTTTTTACATTATTTATAATCAAAGATAATAGATGAAGATAAGTCCCTCCAGTTTTGAACTTGTTTTTACACTATTTTTCTATCATGTGAAATATATTTTCTACAACGTTTATAATAAAATCCTGGAACATACACACTCATAATATTAATTAAAAATTAAAGAAAAAAATTCTGCTAGGTTTGAATTTATTTTTATATATTGTTTTTTATTATGAAATATATTTTTTTCTATTTTATTTTAACTTATTTGGACCATATATAGTATGTAATGAATATTAAATAAAGTTGATTTATTAAAATAATAATAAAAAAAAATAGTGAATTATTATTAATAAAAAATGTCTCACGGGGTTCCAATTAATTTTCATATTTTTTGAAAATATTAAATATAATTTCTCCGACTTTTTAAATGAAAATCTGGAACATACATACTCTGTAATGAATGTACTCAATAAAGTTGAATTTTTTAAAAATAAAAAAAGTCCCTTCAGGTGAACTTCAGTTGAGCTTACATGTTTTTTAATATTTCATGTATAATGACTGTTAGTTGATTTAATTAATTAATTAATTAATTAATTTTCGGCTTTAATTTTCCACCAGGTCGCGTTTAAACGTCCAACCTGTCAATCCCGATCTCTGAGGCGTCCCGTGAAGGCATCACAAGTTGAGCAGCTCCCAGTTCATGCAAAGGCAGACTGATGATCCAGCTGCTGTGCGTGTGAGTGTGTGCGCGCTGACATGGATACAACTGGCGTTTACTGGTGAAACTGGACACATCCCAGTGTTACGGTGACACCGGCCGACTCCAAAGAGCGCTAAAACTTCTCCCACGGCCGCACTCATGTGATTTCCCCCCAGTTGGAGCCATGTCCAAGAGCCTGAAGAAGAGGAAGAACCACTGGACTAACAAAGTCCACGAGAGTGTCCTCAGCAGGAATGAGGAGGGGGAGCTGGGGCTGGAGCTCAAGGGCGGCGCAGAGAATGGACAGTTCCCGGTTATCGGCGAGCTTCTCCCGGGCACGGCGCTCTGCCACAGCGGCAAACTCTTCCAGGATGAACTCCTGCTGGAAGTCAATGATACCCCGGTGGCTGGACTCACCACCAGGGACGTCCATGCTGTGGTCAAACACAGCAAAGACCCCGTCCGACTCAAGTGTGTCAAACAAGGTGAGCTCTCTCTGCTTTCACACCAACTTTCCCGCATTTACACGCTCTGTGTGTGCTTCTCTTTTAACGGACATTTTTGGAAACCGTTAGCTTTGTGTTTTGACAGCAGTGCTATTGTCTCCTAAAACTGATAGCTTCTCCTGTGCGCGAGGCTTTAAACACACCATGGAGCAGAAATTAACTTTTTATAGTGTTTCTTTATTGTTGTTACGCATCTGCAGCAGCCAGATATTAAAATACTTTCCACGGTAGTTGTTGCAAAAAGGTGTTTTAGGCGTGTTTGGGTCCTGTTGCTATGTGGTGTAGCTTTCAAGGGGGTGTGTTACATTTGGGGCAGTCAGAAAACACACACTCCAGTCTGACACACACTACATAACTAATAACAAATATATTGATGCTGTGATATTGGTAAATGTCATGCAGCCACCACAGGTCAGGATTACAGCCCAGGTATAATACCACTGACATAAACAATGGATTAGATTAGATATTGGATCAGATTATATTGGTCTGCACTTTATTGTCTGATTTATGTGGAAATATGCCAGAAAATTCAGCTCAGCACAATATTACAGGCAAACAAAGCATGTATGCATAGGTGTATGTTTCACATGTGCATCTGTTATTTATTATATTTCATTGAATATGTGTTCATGTGATTTTACATGACAAATAAATTGATTGCTCCGCCCCGCACGCCACACAAACATGGAAGTAGCAGCAGTACAGGACTTTTATTTTGACCAAATTAAAGATATTTACACTTTAAATTGATGCAAAAAAAGCCACAAATCTGTGAATAAAACCCACCATTTCACATGTGCCCCCCTCAATGTTGAAACAAAACCTTTGTGGTCGCCTGTATGACCATTTGAAATCAATATTAAAGGTCCAGTGCGAGGATTTTGGGGGATATATCCGCAGAAAAGTATGTGGAGAGAGTTACTGCCTCAAGCGAGGGAGTTCAGGTATCTCAGGGTCTTGTTCACAAGTGAGGGTAGAATGGAGCGTGAGATGGATCGGCGGTTTGGTGCGGCATCTACAGTGATGCGGGCGCTGTGCCAGACCATCGTGGTGAAGAGGGAGCTGAGCTGTAAGGCAAAGCTTTCGATTTACTTGTCCATCTACGTCCCAGCCCTCAGCTATGGTCATGAGCTAGTGACCGAACGAACAAGGTTGCAGATACAAGCAGCTGAAATGAGTTTCCTCTGTGGGGTGGCTGGGCTCAGCCTTAGAGATAGGGTGAGGAGCTCGGACATCCGGTGGCAGACCCAGAACACGCTGGAGGGATTACATATCTCATCTGGCCTGGGAACACCTTGGGGTCCCCCAGGAGGAGCTGGAAAACGTTGCTGGGGAGAGGGGCGTCTGTTCGGTACTATTTATCAGCCGAATCAAGACACCTCAACTTGAGTTCTGGAAAATTGCAATGGACTTTTAATTTTTATTAACTGCTTGATTGATTTTTACTATTTCCAGACTTTTCATTGACTGAACAAAAAGTCAAGCCTAAAACAAAATACTTGCTTGCAACAGAAGACGTAGAAATGTCTGTGATTCTGTTTGTAAAAGTGTGACATCAAGAGATGGAGGAAAAAACCGAGACAGCATAGTATCACAATATTTTTGTGTGGCAATATGGTATCGTCACACAGTGCCAAATATTGACTTTTTTCATTATATAAATGATAAATATTACAAATATAAATTGAATTTTGGGTAGCCCACTAGAATAATATAATAAATTGCTTTTTGAGTTTACTAGATACCTTACTTTGGAGACATAATTCACAGTTGAAAAAAGGTAATATATCACATTGTATTTTATCACAATACTCAACATATAGCAACATATTTAAAACCACAACTATCATATCATGGAGATATGACCTAAGTATGACAACAGAAAGATGTTGGACTCTTACATCGGACAGACGTTAAACTTAATTTGGAATAAAACTTGAGTTGATGATAATTTAAATGTCGATCGAAGTTGGAAGTTCAAGTTATTTAGACTTTGACATTATGGCAGTTTGCAGATATTCAGGTTTCTTTTCCCTCAATACCTTACAATTAAAAGCTGTTTTTCTGTTGGCATGAGACATTTGGAAGACGTTGGGGTTTCGGTTTCCTTGCTTACGACTAAATGCTGCTTCTACATCAAGATGATGTTGGCTTGAGATTTTTGGAGGACGTTAGATTTTGGTTACTTAACAACTCAACGTAAAACCAACAAAACATCAACATCATTGGTCGTCAGTATTCTACGTTAAACTGACACTGGCATTAGACGTCCTCACGTTGAATTTGGGTTACTTGTAGTTGTGAGTTTACTTTCTTTCTTTAAGGGATGAAAAATTGCTCTATATTTTTAACCTTTGAAGCACTTTTTTTTTTTTGCAAAGCAGACAAAGTGTTCAATATTTATTATCCAATTTGCGCTACATTAAGTGGACTAAATTGGATTTGCAGAGGATATTGTATAAATATTAGAGCAAATCCCGGAGTCCCTATTTCAACATTATAGTGGTGTCACGAGGAATAAAAAACACCATAAAGTATGATAAGGTCACAGATACTGAATGTGTGTGTGGCATTATATTTCCTTTTGAGTGGAGTTGTGGTGGATTGATTAAGAAAGTGTTTCACTTTCACGTGAAACCAAGATTGTCCAAGGACTCCATAGTTGTTGGAGATGTTTTTAAATTGCAGCAACCAGAACACCCATGTTGACTTTAAAACAACATCACAAGCCATGTAAATTTGCCTAACTCGCACCAGCTCCATCCAACGCTTGTCAACTCTGTCCACTGCTTGTGCAGCCTCGATGTCACGGACACACTCGTGTGGCCGTCCGCGTCTTTGATCCTCGCAGCTAATGACACTGGCTGTCTTGCATTGTGAACCGAGAGGAGGATCTGTGGGCTTCTCATTTTGGGGTGAAAAAATCAGCAAAACCCTGTAAGAGGCTTTGGATCAAAGTCTTAGCCTGTGTGTTTGTATGTGTGTGACGGTGTGGGTGTGTGTGTGTGTGTGTGTGCGTTCAGCACCACACCAGGGATTTATTCAAAAGGCAGCCAGGCCTATATCAAACTAATGTGTTACTTTTTCACCATGAAATATTTATGCCCTCCAGTGATTGCCGCAGTGATTGATATTCTCCCATTGCTCCGCTCGTGTTCGGTTGTTGACGGTGTCAAGTTGTTTTTAACGTGGCAGATATGTACATTAAGTAAATATTATTGGGGGGAAAAACACCCTTGCAGTGTCCTTACAGCAGGGCGCTCAATAACAGATATTTTTCACTCCTCAGCAGAAGCACATTAGCTCCTATAATCTGCTTCAATAGTTTCCTTCTTGAGGAGCGAGTCAAAGAGTGCAGCACTGTATTATCACAGTAAGCCAGGCCTGACAGATGATGTCCACTCGCTGTGCTGCTGCTATATACCACTCAAGTCTTTGTCACGTCTTTATAGCTCACTTTTATTGATTTGAGAGCCAGTTTTTCTGCATGCACGCCTCCAAAAACTTTACTTCAAATGCTCCGTGATGTTCCACATGACATGGGCGCAGACACTGTGGTGGACCAGGAGATGTGGAAGCACTCAACACTTACATTACTGGATTACTGCTCAGTCGCTGCAGGTTTTCTCAGGCTTGTTGTGACCTAAAATGTGTGATTTCAAGGCAGCTTTTCTAAAATAAAATTGCGATTCATGTTTGAATGTGTTTTGGGTTTTTTTGCAATGAAATTGAGGGAGCAAGTGAAAATTGTTGCAGTTTGTTTTTGTGTATAATTGACTCAAAATCAACTTGTTCTATTAGGAATAACACCACACTGTTGAGAGTTTGTACCCAGTTGAACATGGTGGAACCCTCTGCATGAAGCTGTCCAAAGTACGACTCTGCGACTTAAGAGTATAATTTTTTTTCATTGATATTAATATCATACTTTAAGTTCCTACGACTGGCGACTTTAGACTTGTTAACTGTGGTCAAGGGGTGCCTTACACCTGCTGACCCTACTCACTGCAGTCCAAATTAATATACATGCTGTACTTGATTTGTGCATTTAGGCTCTATTTTCTACTGCGTGTGTCTGAGAGTGATTGAGGGTGTGCATGTGTCAGTGTGTGACTAACATAATAACATGAATGAATCTAAGGCTTTAACAAATTGACTACAACGTCTTATTTTCCATGTGTTGCTCTTTTCTATAGCAAATCTTGGCTAATACCCATGATATATCACCGAGTAACATTAGCCACTGCATTGATTTCTGTTATTGATCCGCCATTTTAAAGCCATAATACACGTAAGTTCTTTACATGCGTCATGAATCTCAGCCAGCAATCACTGATTAAAGTTACATACAATTAAACGTGGTGTTACCTTGTTGTGTCGGGTCCACTCAGTGTATGTTTCCTACAGTGTTCAACATAATATTTTTCCCCACTGGCCCCCTGGGCCAGTAGTTCAGAGTTTTACTGGCCCCTTGTATATTCTTACTGCACAAGTAAAAAAAAAAAGAGAGTGAGAGAAAAAATGTCTATAAAACTTCATTTCATTTAACTCCATTTTTCATTTCATTTCATTTTCATTTGTGTGTACACATTGTACAAACTAAATACTCACACTATTTTAATGTCATTAACAGTCATAAATCAGCTGGCTGGCTGGAGCTATCTTACAAAAAACCCCCAAAAAACGTTTAGCTAGCTTAGCTACGTTTAGCTACCTTAGCGATTAGCTAATTCACTTGGGTTTAGGGCAATGGTTAGCTATCTATATGTAGTTTAGCTACATAATGTGGCTTGGTGCTATCTGACTAACTGCATGACACTCATAGCTACTATGACATGACTCAAGCAATCACGTTTAAGCAGTAGCTAGCTAGCTAGCTGGCTAGCTGAGTAGCCACTAGCACTCTTACCTTCGACATGCTACATCATCTCCATTCTTCTTCAGAAGGTCGACCGTTTTGTCATAGGACGTGAAGGGGAGCTCACTTTTCACGATGTGGTTAGCTGTGTTCACTAATTTATCCACTCGTTGGATGGTCTCACTGTTTGCGCGCTGGGTCCAGACGTGAAGCGGCCCCTTTGATGGGTTGTCTGCAACCCGCTTTGCCAGCACACATTGCAAGTGCTGGCGTCTCTGTTGTTGTGTGCATCTAACGCCTGCTTATGTAGCTTCACTGGCCCGAGTGGGCTTGTGACTGGTCAGTCAACTTGCCCGACATACTTTTTGATTGGCCCCAGGCCATCGGGCCGTTGTTTATGTCGAACCCTGGTTTCCTACTTAGATGTTGCTGTTGTTGTATGCTAACTCTGTTTTGCAGTACACACTGAACTGTTTTGTTTTTAACTTGTAATGATCCCACACTCTACACTTTCTGTTGTTTTCTTTGACGTGTCTCCTCCTTTGTCTCTCGCTCTTTTCTTGTCCCTGTTCCTCCAGAGTTTTGCAATCCACGCTTCACATCCACGTTACAGCTACGCAGGCTATTAACAGTGAAAGTAACGTCAGCGTGTTGAAAGACAGTGTGCTGTATAGTTGTACTGGATTTAAAGTCTCAAGGCTTTTTAGTAATTGAATTATTCGAGGTACTCATGGAATCATTTCAGCCCTAAATTGGCCAACATGCTTTTTCTTAATTGGCACAATGAATTAATGTTACTTACACTTAAAAGTATTGATTTCATGTCGCCATCTGCTGGTGGGTCATGAAGATAAGAGCATGAATGCATAATATGATGTTAATTCCACTACAGAGCATATCAGCAAAAAATCTAATATTGTGCATCCCTAGTATTTAATCTATCTCAATATGTGCAATGGATGTGAATGTAACAGCCTCTGTCATGGTGATTTGTCTTGTCTGTTGAGCTTCAGCCAATCTCCGGGTGTGTTTAGTGTTTGAAAAGTGTTTGTCCGTCGATGACTCTGTTATGTACTGAGACGTTCGTGTCAGACATGTCTGCATCTTCACAACCAGAAACTAGAAATCGAGTTTGGTGATGTTGTGCTATGGTTGGTGAAACTCACAGGAAGCTATGATGATTGATCAAAGTTGCATAAAAGTTGCCTTGATTGGACGAAAATGCAAGGTTGCAGAGAATTCATGCTAGAAAAGATCTAAGGGGAAACACAGCTTCCTGTGATGCTTTACAATAAATGCTTATATAATATTTGGAAGCATTTACTATCATAAGGAGCCACAGGAAGTGTTGAGTTTAAATAACCAGCATGCTAATATCCCTCTCTCTGTTTTAACTTTTCTAATCTGCGGAGCTTTCTCTCCATCTTGCTTGTGCCTAATGTTGTTTTCACACTCAGTTTTCCAGATGGTCGACAAATCACTTAGATTTTGATAAATACTGGTTATTGTTAGAGCTGCTGGAGCATATGAGAGGAAGCAGAAAAATGTGAATCATCCAGTGGCGGGTGTGTTTGAAAATTTGTTGCATTTCTGCGCACAAATATAATTAAAGGATAAAATAACATCCAGGGTGTTAGTAATGATAGGGCAGCACCGAGCGCTGTTTGTGTGCATCAACAACAAAAAACGACTTTAGCTTTAAGTGAATGTTTTTGTAACATCGGGCTGTAAACACAACCTTCACTCACGGCGAACAGCTGCTTGGTTTGTCCTTTTACATAATTTATCCTTTATTAACACTTCAAGCAGACAAACTGCAGGCAATTAAAGTTAAAACCCCTCTCAGATATTAGGTTACAATGGACCTGCTACGTCCCAATAAAACAGTCATAAATCAGGCTTTGTTTTCCCTCCTTTAGCCTCTGGTCAATGAGCAGGGTCACCGACCAGTTTACACGCACGGTCGATTTCCAGAGGTTGTTCATGGCCTTTTTGAATAATACATCAAGTTCTCTTCTGCACTGGTCCGCTGCTACGCTGATGTCACAACTGTACAAGCGCTGTCCCTTTCTCCTGGGATATCTTGTCTGGATTGCCAACTTTCATTACGATCTCCTGTGTAATTAAAAAAAAAGCCGACTCATGATTCACTTTCTCTCCGTTATAGTCATCATGAATCATGTTTATGCATTTAATCACTTTGTACGCACTGTGATATGACTTTAATTTTTCACGGTGCCTGAAAACCGCGGGCTGTATCCCATTTTACACACATGCACACACACAATATTAAGTCTTTTATTAGTCTCTGAGGTGAGGATTAGATTAGATTGCCACCAGCAATCAGGCCTGCCCTGTAGCACGTAATTAGGATCTCCACAAAACACTGATGGGTGTGTAAGAGAACATAGGGCACAATTACACTCCCAGAGACACAGGGAATTCTCATTAGAGCAGGACATTATGGAGAATGTAAGGATGGGGCTGAGACTACTTCCTGTAGGTTTGATGCCAGTCAAGGTTAGAATTGGGATTTTTAACCCTCGTAGGGTGCTTTCAAACCTGCCCTGTTTGGTTCAGTTCAGTTGATCTCAAGTTCGTTTGCCCCCTAAGTGCGGTTCGTTTGGGCAGGTGTGAACACAACAATCGTATTCCATTGCACACCAAAACAACCGGACCGAGACCTTCTGAAAGCGCCCTTAGAGCACTGATAAACTTGTTTTACGCTTCGATCTTGTGTGTGCGTGATGGCTGTTTTTGTAGGGGTTCACCAATTCTCTCCACTGGATTGGTGCCATCATTGACCTTTTTAGGTAGTTCAAGTATCAGCCAGACGATGGGGATGAAGAGGACACTTGGTATTTGCAGAAACACTGAGGTATTGCAGTCTGTATTGGGAGAGAAAAAGTCTGGTCAGTGGATCCCTGGTGTCTTGTGATACTTCATAGCTTTGGTTGTGCACATGCTAGAGTTTTATACATATCCAGTTTTGCAGTTTTTGGACTGGTGGACGAGCTCAGGGCCGGGACATGTTGTGCCTTAACCCTTGGAAAACAAGAGGTCATGTGCTGGGTGCTACACTTGTTCCTACTCTGTGCAAAATTTCAGGGGAGCAGAGGCAGGTTGTGTTGTCATTTTTTAAGTGTGTATTAGGCCTTAAATGTTGTCTATGGGCAGATGTAAAGCTTTGGGTAGCCCTCCAGTAATATGATCAACTGTTTCTCCATATTTTATTATAGTCTGATATTTACAGAAGAAAGGAGATATATCTGCCAACTTTGATCGGTTGTTTCTCATCACATGCTGGGCGTGTTACTACACTAAAAAAGTTGAACTTTCAAACCCTGAAAAATCAGCCGCTTGGGAATGCTTGCATGCCAGGATGATGTTGCTTTTGCTTTTGAACGCACCTTCCACATGTCCACATTGAAAAATATGGACTTAAGGGCCCAAAAAACAAAGTAGGTGTTTGGATTCGTCCCTTAAACTAGTTTGATTTTATTCAAACAGACTGAACCAGTATTTGCCATTACAAAACATACTGGCCAATAATAAGTAGCCTACATTAGCAACTTGCGCCAACACCATCACAGCTTAAGGAGAAACAAAGTGATAGAAAGCAGGAATAAAAAACATGGAGGAGAAGACACAATTTGTTCTTACTATCATAGTCACTGCAGCACTGTTTGAGCGAAGTGCTCTTGTTGTTGAATGGATTATCAACACCATCTTGCAACCAGGTGCCAGTAGCCACATCACCTGTCTCTAGAGTTATTTGGCAGGTGTGCTGGTGTTACTACAGGGCTTGACGCTAACTTTTTTCCCAAGGAGCACATGTGCTCCTAAGTTGAAAAAGTAAGGAGCGCACAAAGAACTTTAGGGGCACAATGTAAATTGATCAAATGATGTGTTTTCCGTAATGAACGTGATG
>NC_065528.1:25224521-25279521 GCF_006386435.1 Epinephelus moara | reverse complement strand
CGGGGAGAACGGAGCAGGCTTCCCCGGAGGTCCGCCTCTTTTCCCGGTCCCTCTTCTCCGCCACACTTTGACTTATTTCCACCCAGCCGACAGCCTGGCCGTGGAGAACGGTCCCTAACTGCTGGGAGAACGGAGCAGGCTTCCCCGGAGGTCCGCCGCTTTTCCCGGTCCCTCGTCTCCTCCACACTTTGACTTATTTCCACGCTGCCGACAGTGGGACTTATATTCATTGTGCTGACAGTGGCTTGGAAAACCACCCATAACCGTGTCACACGGGGAAGAGGGAAGAGGGAAGAGGGAAGAGGGAAGGGTGCTGGAGTTCCTCCAACATTTGCGGTTAGATTATCATATTTTTTTATTGACAAAAATATAGGCTGCTTCGGCTGATTTTTTTATTCAAACTTGTATTGCATTAGTAAGATAGTAGCAATATGACAATGTGATTTACATAACATGGTGTTTTTGTGTGTTTGTAAGTGGACTTTTGGAGCGAGATCAGGGTCCAAAACTAACTTTTTCAAATTTTTTACCAGCCAGGCAGATATTTTACCAGCCAACCAAATAAAAATTGCTTTTAAGTGTTGGAATTTGCTATCAGTATTATTTAGCATGTCATTTGGGTCTTGTATGTGATTCTCAATCAATATTTTAATAGTGTGCACTAATATTAGTAATAATGTATGCTAAAATATGAATAACTGTTTCAACAGTTAAGTGTAATATTTGGGTTAATAAATTCTGTAGTATTCTTACTACAGTGCAAAAAGAATCTTTCATTAAGGAAGTTTACATGAATCACTGACTTCAGTCCCCTTTGGACAGTTGAGACATAAGATTTTAGCTCGACCAGACTGCAACGGCAGGGCCTGCCCTGTATAAACATGAATGTCTGACCAGTGGTGGACAAAGTATTCAACGACATGACTTGAGTGAAAGTAAAGATACTCTTGGTCAAATATTGCTCCAATAAAAGTGAAAGTTGTTCAGTCATTTTTTTTTTTCTTAAGTGAAACTGCACCAACTGATTAACATACAAGTAAAGAACAGTCCCTTCATAAGTAAAGAACAGTCCCTAAAGTGCGGTGAGGTTTGTGGATGGTTACCTGCCACAAAGACAGAAATGTGAACGGCTCATTTCTCCTCTGACACAACACATACCTGTGTGCTCGGCTGTTCAGGTACGTTTGGGCAGCGATCGCAGCGCACCGAAATTCTCGCGCAAGCCCGTTCACATCAGACACGCATTTCTCCACGCCGGTCGACAAGCGGTTCTGCTCCCAGCTGTTGTCTCCATCACATTTGGGGCTGTTTTTCCATCATGGGTAACTGCCCGGCTTGACACATTCGCACGCGGCTCACGCAGAAAATAGACCAGACGCCGAAACGATAACTGCAGGGCAGCTCCGCGGCCGGTGTGGATGACACAATCGGTTAACATGGGCGCCGAAAGGAAACTGGCTTTGCTTCTTGGCGCTTCGAGGCTATTCACAGCGCTTCCGCGGGCGGTGTGGCCCTGGCGTTACGTGACCAAAGATCGTCAAATACACATTACTCTGCCAGGAAACCAGCCGATACCAGCACCGTTCTACAGTAACAAAAAAATGCATTTTTCGCTGGTAAAAAAATAACTCACCAGAGTGGCGAGTGGTCTTAAAAATTTACCAGCCAGAGACAAAATCTACCCGTAATTGGCAAGTGGCGAGTGTTAGTTTTGGACCCTGAGCGAGATCAAATTTCAGTGTAGGTGAAAGGGGGAAGATGTGCACGGTGCATGTTTGTTTACTGTAAGGGCCATGTGTTTGGGGTGATGAGATGAGATGAGATGAGATGGTGCTGTCAAACCCCTTATACGTTGTGTTCAAGGTTGAAATGTTGCCCCATTACTGTGCTTTACAGTTCAGTATCAAACATACAAACATGGACTACAGTGGGCATTGTTGTTCCGCTGTTGAGCTGGTATAACACCAAAATGTGTGATCTGTTAGATAACACACACCCTTAAAAAGTGGCAGAGTTTTGTGAGTTGTTGAGTGGTTAGGGTTAGAGGTCATGGAATCTTCTGGGTCACAGAATTCAGTGTCACATCAGCAACGGCGGTCGTGACAGACCCAAACCCTAGCAAATGCTATGTTTTAAGTTCAGTCAAGCCCATGAACAGTGGGATACTATGTCAAGAGGTGAAGTGAGGTCAGTGCCAGACTCTGAACAGATGACACAACAACAGGGAGAGCTTTAGAGAAGCTAATAAACTTTGTTGCCTTTGCTGCTGGTTCTGGCTTGATTGTTACTTTAACACAGTGGTCACCAACCCTTTGTTTTTGTCAAGGGGAAACTAAGACACAGCATGAAATCACACTCTAATCTCCTCCCCAAACCACCGTGTAAGACACACCAGTGTTTCCACTATAATTGTACAGATTTGGCAGGCCGCCAGCAGGAACCCCCTCCAGGCCCAAATATTTTTTTTAAGCCAAGAATAATGGTTAATATCCATTTCAGTGTTTCTGGTATTATTCATTCTGCAGTGGTGCACTGCTGGGAGTCCATTAATGAGGGCAAGTGTCTGTGGTTAGTTCACATGTCTGTAACAACAGCAGGACAGTCGAGTGTTTCTTATCTAAACCTTTAAAATCATTTGAACAGGTGAGGTGAAGCTAATTTCCTCAGGTTTCAAAAGGGTTAATATTGACGGGTCAGTCACAATTGAGGGGTTTGGGACCTCTCTCGCTAAAGTAACCCTGTCTCGTGTCACCATTATGTTTACGCTGGACACAATCGAAGCTCAAGAATAAGGGATGATTTAACACTCATCTGCTGCTTGGTGGATATTTTTAGTACTTTTTAATCCTGGTGATACACATAAAGCATGCAGGCAAGTATGTAAACCATGTCACTTGCATTGCCTCGGCCTGCAAAATAGTAGAAAGCAGGTATATCACAAGCGCTCCAAATCTATTCCCTCTCCACTCAGTCTTACCTTGGATAATCTGCATGAAGAGCTTTCCTCTTAATTCATAGATATTGTTGCCAAAGCATCGAGATAAATTAGCTTTACATTACGTACTTTGCTCCTTTCCCTCAGTCTCCTTTCTCTCTCTATCACACACACTGAAGTGCCCCAGCTCAGCTTCCTATTTCAGCTCCAGTGAAGGATTAATGCAGCCAGCTATGGAGGCTGTCACTGCATCTTTCACGGCCACTACAGCGAGAAGCTCTTACAGTAGCTGTACTCCAGCGTGGCTGCGAGACTGTATGCTGATTGGGCCTCGCTGAGTGGTGTTGGTGGCAGGTGAGTACAGACAGTTCCAGGTCAGCCGAAGGCAATCAGTGTGCTCGCCGGGTGCCCACTTACCGTTCGCTGTTGTTGGGGGAAGTCATTACAGCAGGCCGAGCATGGGGAAGCTTCGGCCAGGCAGAAATGGCAGCGAGAATGGCAGCATCTTTCTAGGTTTAAAAGGTTGTTTTTAGCCAACAGGGTGGCTCTAGGGACGATGGTTGGTCTGTCTGTCTGTCAGTCCACTGCTTTGGTCCAGAGTTTAGATACAAGGATCGGACAGATCGTCTTGACATTGGTAGAGTTGTTATGAATCCTAATTTAATAACTTACACTTTCTAATCATTTCAAGGTATTTCTAAGATTAGTTTGAGTGGAATTTATGATTCATAGGGCAGATTGTTTTTGACTTAGTGCACTGTGGTGTACGTGATACAATGGCTTATGAGCTCAACATGATGATGACTTGCATACTCTTATGACCTACATTTAAGTTTTGGATGGATCCTCTTATAGTATATAGCAAATTTCCCAGGCCTCAGTCAAACCCAGTACATTACAGTTACCTGGTACATTATGATCCTTAAAGCTGGGGTAGGCAGAAATCTGTAATGGCAAAAAATACACCCTCCTCCTGCAGCTCCCCTCTCTGTCATAAGCCCCTCCCACCAGACGACCATGAACATGTGCGCATGTTTCATACAGTAACCCAGTCTTTCCCATACACTGATTAATTTTATCTTATTTCATTATAGAGTTGCTCTCTGTGTTTATTAGACCACAAATGAGACAAGATTTAGCTGCTAGCTACCCCATAGTCTCTCTGCCCCACTTCCCGCCGCTGTGGACTGCTTCCCAGGAGAAGAGCGGGAAGCATTTCTGAAGACGGACCCTTGGTCTGAGGCTGTAGCTGCTTGAAGTCGGCCAGCGCAAACCCCCTGGCAGCAGGTGTGACAGCTGGCTGGCGGCCAACGGCAGCACTGGGTATAACCTGTGTAATGGCAGCAACAGAGTTTGCTGATCTAGCTGGTAGACAGGGCTGTCTGGTCCCTCAGAGCTGGGGTTTGCAATGGCTGGATTCATGTAGCTGCAGCAGCTGATGGTCTGTAGTGGCGAGGATTGAGGCTTAGGACACTGTGATTCAAGGCTCTAGCAAACGTTAGCTACACAAATGTGAACTGAAAGCTGCAGCTGTGAGTCTTTACACCAGTCAGCAGAAGGCTAAACTATTAGCAACCTTTTCTCTCCATCTCTGAAACACGTAGCCGACATTGACGTGTTTTATTTCGTTAATTGTCAAACTCTATTTTAGACTCTTTTTGATAAGTCCATCGTCCTTTTTGGGGTTGATCTGCTGTGTTGACAGTTGTTGTCAATGCTGGAGTAGCAACTTTCTCTGCAGGATTCTCCATAATTGAATCAGGCTTTCACCCAGACCACTTGAATCACAATAGGCTCAAAATTTAGTATGGGAAACTTGCCAAATTACACCAAAATAAAACAGCCTACCCCAGCTTTAACTGAGCCAGTATGATGCTGTTCTCTCATACTATCAATTGCTTGACTCTTGCTCTCCAGCAAATCCTTTTTTTTTTTTTCAAGTTTTCTTGAGCCACTTGTTAAGTGACGAGGATATTACTGAAAAAAATGGAGAGGCACATTGACATCAGAGCTTCCTTATAAGATTTAAAGAGCCTTTATTGTTGACATGTCAAAGGAAACTGGTCCTCCTCATGCTTGCCCCAGGATTTGGTCTGAACATGGCCAATAAAGCCTAAATCTAATAAAGGTGCTGTGATTCCACCTCTCCATTTTGGTGATATTACTCTGATCTTTGTATCCAGCACCTGTCTCGCACGCACACAAGCGTCTTTGCCCTCTCAGAAAGGTTTCTGTCCAGCGACTGCACCAACACCATGATTTGATTTCAGCAAATAACAAAATGTTTATCAAAGGAGGTTGTCCTCTCAGCTGTAGCCCTGGTTTTGGGGCCTCACCGCAGCTCTTTATAATGATGCCTCAGGTCCTCTTGAAACATCCTGTATAAAATGTTAGCATTATATGTTTCTGGATGTGTTAAATTTGTGGGTTTCATACATATTATATCAACGTTACTAAAGTGACGTGGTGTATGAGCTGGCCTGTCATCAGGTGGTGGAGGGGATGGTGGGATGCCTGCAAAGCTGCAGACCATTGTTCGAGACCAACACACAACAAAACCGTTGCTGCTCTGCATGTCTCCACATCTGTTTGTGCTAACATGTTGTTTGTTGTTGCGTTATTGTACTGACGCTCTGCTGATGCTTGTTGCTTTGTGTGGCTTCTGTTATGTCTTGAATTTCTGTTTGCTGTAGTTAATGCTGCCTTTATGCTGTCTTTGTCCTGTGAATTGTCCTGTGAGTTTTATCCTTTTATTGGTTTCAAAACATCTTGCCAAAGGACTGCAGTTGAATATTAGCCAGCTGGCTAACACTTACAGAAA
This sequence comes from Epinephelus moara, assembly GCF_006386435.1. Taxonomy (NCBI): domain Eukaryota; kingdom Metazoa; phylum Chordata; class Actinopteri; order Perciformes; family Serranidae; genus Epinephelus; species Epinephelus moara. Next base: position 25,273,765 of record NC_065528.1, on the reverse strand, counting down.
TGTTGGCACATTTACAGAAATGTTGATTAATGTGTGTTGTCCTTATAAATAAAATAAATGACTTGATTACTAAGATAGTGCCACAAAAAAAGGTCTGTTCTCTATCGAGACATCGTGGCATTTCCTTTTGAGATAGTGCCATAGAAAGCAGACTTTGCTGCGTCTCCTGCCAAGATAGTGCCACTAAAAGCAGTTGTTTTTTACCCAGGCATTGCTGCGTTTACTGCCAAGATTGTGCCACCAAAAGCAGGTATTTTAAGCCAAAACATGACCTTTTTCTGACTACAACCAAGTGGTTTTTGTCCCTAAACCTAACCGTGTTAACCACAGCGTTGTTGAAACATAAAGAAACGTAAAGTTTCAATGTATCCACTAGGGCTGGGCAATATGGGCAAACATTCATATCTCGGTATTTACAAGCTGACTGATGATACACGATACATATCTCGGTATTTTCTATGAAATGGGCTACATGTTTTCAGCTGCAAGTCAAAGCCACATTTGAGATGTCACAAGCACATTTATAAAAACAGACTGTGACAAAAATAAAATACAAAGAAGGGGATTTTTTTTTTTTTTTTTTTTCATTTGAAAATATACAGCCGCACAACAGTTACACCTCCAAAACACTAGTTGGCGGCGGGGTTTCTGTGAAGTGCTGTAATGTTTTGTTGATTCAAAACACACATTAAACACACATTAAACATGGCTTAATAGAGACAGTTTCAAACACAAGTACACAAATTGGCTTCACTATAACTGGCAGCATTCACAGACACACAGGCACAAGCAGGGGCGCCGCCAGGGATTTTGGGCCCCATGAAAAGAATTTTTACTGGGCCCTACACACAGCTGGCCGGGCCGCCGCCGAAAATTTTTGATGCTATTTTACATAAAACTATGCATTTTGATGGCATTTTTGACTATCATTCCCACATATGTGAAAAAAGAACCATCTCTTCCTCCACTTCCACATTCCTCCCTGACAAACTTGAAGAGGATCCTGGACCTGGCTCTGTAAAGTGTACGTTATAGGGCTGACCCAAAAAATTCGAAGCTTCGAAGCTTCGTTCGATGGCACGGGATTCGATTGTGAAAAAAAAAAATCTAATATTCTGCCTTTTTTTTTCCTCCTGTTTTTTAGGGGGAACTTGAACGCAACACCATCTCCGACAAGGAAATAGAAAGCCCGACGTGCAATGAATGGAGACCTATTATCCTGCTTGAACACAGACAACTAAATTCTTTCAACAATGTGACTCAAAATAATGATAAAATAGATTTTATTGATGTAAGATAATATGCTAATGTGACATTTTCCACCGGTCCGCTGCGCTCTGAGTCTGGTGTCAGTGACACATGCTGCTCTGAGTCGTGCATCTGTCTGCTTGCGCTGCAGTGCGCCGAGGGTTTTAATTTTTAGTGTTAAATCAAAAGTTAAACACTACTTATCAGCAACCAGAAGTGTTTTTTCGTTTGTGAATATTTTTATCTTAATTCTAGGGTTGCAAGAAACTACCTTTTCGCCACAATTTGTAAGTTATTAGTTAGTTTTCGCTCAGCAAAAAAAAAAGAAAGAAAAAAAAGTTATTTACTTTCTCATCCCTAACTAAAATTATCACCTTCTTCTGAATATTAACTTTGTCCCTGGTCTATAAGCTGCTTATAGACCAGGGACAAAGTTAATATTCCATAACTTTCCACCACATGAACCACTAACAAACCCACCTTGCTTTTTGAAATACTGGGTGACATACTGTCTACCCTTTGCTTCTTTCTCCTCTCTTAGCTTCCTTTCTTTCCGTTTTTGGCTACCTGATTTTTGAGGCATATTGTCGTCTCCGCCTCCTTACCCGCTGTCTGTGACAAATTACCGGCGCACTGCAGCTGATCCAGTGGGACTGAACCATTTTACGTAAATAGAGAGGGGGGGCGTTAATGTTTCCAAAACAAATAAAGTTATTGTTACCAGTACATTGTAAATAAAATATATTTGTGATTATAAGTTAGTTAATAACTTAAGGTGCCTCTCTGGGCCCCTTTTAATCATGGGCCCCTAGAATCCTTCTCCTTTTTCCCCCCTTTTCGGCGCCCAAGGGCACAAGCCTATGGCATTTTACATTGTATAAATTAGCCTAGCAGCTAGCGGACTTTTCCTCTACTCATATGAAGCCAGGGACAACAGCAACATTTAACAAAGGTAACTTTACAAAAGTTGGTTCCATTACAACTCAAAAGGTTCACTGACAAAACAACTGTCTTACACTAAACACGTTTTCCGAACAAATATAACATGCTAACGTTATTAGCACTAGCCTATGGCCTTTTACATTGTATAAATTAGCCTAGTGATGAGCAGAGATTTCCTCTACTCATATGAAGCCAGGATAAATCACACACAAGACTTATTTTACTTAATTTATATCTTGCTTGAAAATATATCGATATATCGTACATAGTTGTTATATCGCCCAGCCCTAGTATCCACTACACAGTACCGTACAAATGTAAGGTATCTGGTTTGCAGAAACAAACAATGCCAACATGTATTTTGGCAGTTGGGTTACATGTAATCGGTGAGTCGCTGTCTTGTGAACTGCACGAGTGGCTGGAAGTGCTGTGTCAGATTAAAAAATATGTAGGTTAAAGGCATTTATAAGCTATCAGCTGGTGTCAGCTGAAACTGAAGTCAGCCTCATGGTGCCCAAAGATTGTTTTGCAGACAGGAATCCTCACCGTAAAAAATCCATACAACAAAGAAGTAATTCATAAAACAGCGCCGCGCCAGCTCTCCAGTACAGCTCAAGGGAAAACCAGTACGTTATGACACCATCAAGTCAATGGCGTGTGCCCAAGTAATGGGATGACTGATGTGAGCGATGATGGGTCTGGACTGGTCACCGGTCTGCTGGGGGTTTGAAAGATGGGACGGGGCAATCCCGGAGAAGTTGTGTTGAGTCAGACCGTTGCGTGGGAGTGTGGTAATGATTCTCAGTGCAGTCAGACTCATCTGTCTTCTTGTCAGGGTCCCATTGAGAGCGTTAAGTTGCACCAGCAAGTGTAACACAGAGAGTGTGATACACATGCAGACTCACACGCAGGCATAAAGAGCTGCTATACACCAGTGTGTGCGCGTATGTGTGTGTGTCAGCATGTCTCTGGGGCCTTAGCACCACTTACCACATGCTGTCCAATCATGCTTGACAGAGGTTTGGTGGAGAGATCCTGTTGTCGTTGCCTCTGTTACACTGTCTGACTGCCAGGCTCACCTCTAGGGACAGGTAATGATAAGGTACACACACAGACACACACACACAAACACAAACACACACAACACAGCACACACTAACATATAACTGTCTTCCCCTCCTTGTCAACATCAGCCATCTGTTGTGGCAAGTGGAAGTATTCCAAGGACTGAGGAATAGAAAGCTGCAAACTTTAGTGTGTGTGCTCTGTTACATGTGTGGCTGTGTGCATATTATGTACCAGACTACACTAGTGTTTGAGTGTATTTGTGCCTCTGTTGCATCGTGTTTACTTTAACTACTGTATGAAGGAATCTGTGGAGCCGTGAAGCCTTATTTTTCTCTTCAAACAGTGGAAGACGGTGGAAGAAATCGTCATGACTCTCTCCATTATCTGAGCTCTATAAATGAATGGTGTCTGGAGCATAAAGGGACCGAGAATAGAAAGGAGCCCTTTACCTTTTCATTACACTGAATTATAGATGAATGAGAGAATGACAGACTCCGAACAGTGTTTGTTTTGGTATCTGTTTCTGTTGTTCCACGAAGCAGCTGCTTCCCATCATCCCTCATGTTTGTGTCCTTTGTGCGTCTGTTCAGGTTTTCTGAGCGAATGTACAGTATGTTATTCAGGTTGCTGCTCTGTGTGTGAGTAAAGTGAGGAGCTGTCAGCTGCTTTGGTGCTTTAAAACGCTTTTACAGCGTTTCTTCAATGGACCCACAACAGCGTGTCATATACAAGCACAACATGTGTAACCTTTTGTACTGTCTAAATGCAATGTGTCACTGTGAGAAATGCTCCTCCTTAAAGCATACAGGATTTAAATTCAAGGCCACTTGCAGCTTGATTTAGCACTTAAACTAGCAGTTATTTTCAATATCTATTGTATATAATTTTTGCTATTATTGAAAACCTAAAACGGTAGGGTAAGGTAAAATGGCCATTCGAGGTACCATAAACCGAAGTGTTGCTTTCGGATTGGTAATTCGCTCCGATCAGCAGTAAAAGTAAATAAATAGAAAGCAGTAAATCCTCAGCTTTAACCAGAAAATGTTTGAAGCTGAGACAATAGTCAGGTAACAATTTGTCTATTAACAAAAACAGCAACAAGTTTCATAATCAACAATGGTGTGAATATCAACGATGCAACCAGTGACGCACAACTGGGCCCAGAACCTGTCAGGGGCCAATGTAGGAAGCCATTTTTTTTGCTGCTGGAGAAACCAGGCCGTGGTGGTTTAAGTCCGGGACAGGCTGTTAGATCAGCTGTGATAGATATGGCAATTCGGCTGCTGTCTGTGATGTCAGTCAAAGGCTGGTTTGCAGGATGGAAGTGACGCCTTTCAGTTAAAAAACAGGGGCAACTGTTTTGATGTGCACTGTGAGGTGGTGGCATATTTTGGCCTTTCCTTTGCTTGGATGAAAGTGGGCAGCAGCTCACGAGATGCAGCTGTAGCAACCATGCTATAACCTTGAGGCTGTGAAAGGAAGCAAATGTGGAAGTGCCAAAAATGGCAGTTCCTTGAAGGACTGCCCCCTAATAGTTGAGCAAACATTCAATGACCAGGGAATCCGCTTTTACGTCTGGAACCTCCCGTCGTTGAGGGCTTGACTCAGATTAATCTGATCCCGTTCGATTCGGCGGTGGGAACTTCGACCACATGCCTTTGCTGACGTCAACCCCAACAGGATTCGAATCCTGGACCCTCCGCATGGAAGACGAGTGCTCTAACCACTACACCAGGGAGGCCCAAAATTGCCTCTAATGCCATATGAATCTGTTTTTTTTTACATCTGGAACCTCCCGTCTACAACAGGCTTGAGATGCGCCCTTGTTGAGGACTTGGCTCAGATTCCAGAGATACTTCTTATCCTGAAGCCTCCTTACGGCATCTGATCAATACACTAGGGAGGCCATTCAGTGACCAGAAAGATCATTATTCTGCTTTTTTTTTGGGTCGCTTAATTGCAGAAAAAAACAAACAGCGTCACACATTGAATTCATGCACCAATATTGCAGTCAACCATTCACAGCCCTCTGACATCATCAGTGTGCTGCTCCTGTGCTTCTTTGAAAAGGTTGTTTGCTGCTGAAAATGTGTGGCCCATCGACATCTCCTGGTTTGAAATTCTGGCCCAATTGAGGTTGTAATTGAATAGCCCTGGTTTAGCGTGTTAGCATGCTAACATTTGCTAAGTGGCACTAACACAATGTAGAGCTGAAGCTGATGGGAATGGGATTAATTATGCAGGTCATGAACCAAAGTGTTCTAATCTCTAATCTCTACCTGATGACAGTACAGGATCATAGCGTCATTCGAACTCATCCTATGGGGACAATGAGTGCCCGAACTGTATTTCATGACAATCCATCCAATAGCTTTATAGATATTTCAGTTTGGAACAAAGTGGTGGACGGACTATCCAACCAACACTGCCATCCCAAGAACCATGGCACTAGCATGGCTAATAATTGTTAGCTGTAGAGATAGGATGCATTTTACTTCATCAGGCATCAAACTAGTCAAGTTGTGTTTCCTGTTGTTGTACTAATCAGCTCACTGGCTAATTGTTCCAGCACCAGGCAGATCTTGTGATCACAAACAGGTGTGAGATTTTGTTCTGTGAAAACACCTCCAGATGGCCCAACATATTTCACTCACAGTAACTTTGAACTAATGATTCTGGCAATCTTGGTGCGCTAAATGAAGGAGGATTAAACTTCTCATTCTTAGTTAAGAGAACGTTGTGTGCATTTACATCAAACACAGCACTAATATTCACACGGTGGCCACAGTTAATGTATAAGCAGGAAGATGTGTGTGTACCTGTGCAGATGTAGGAGACAGAGCTTGTTCGTTGGCAATCAGACAGTTAAAATTAAAAAAGCTGTTTTATGTTCGGCTGTGGATTTTAATGAATACAGAACAAAGCCAGTATAAGACTCATCTGTTTACTGGCTTGATGTTTTTTTGTCGTTGACACTTATGCTGTCAGTGTGTGTGCATTGTATTTGGAGGACTTCATAGTGAATGATTTATCTACAGCGTACTGTATATTATTATTATGTACACAGTTTTACAGTGAGTGACAGCGGGGATGTGTCATTTTTTCTTCCATGAATGCTCATTTGTTGCAAAACGTCAACTCTCAATGACACCTCTTTCGTCCCAAAGATAAGATGATTCTTCCCACCTTTGCAACAAATCAATGTTGTCATATTTAGTCAAGTTTATTTTTTTCTTGCATGTAGAGCAGTCGTGTTTTCAGCCTCCTTGAGGCCTCTTATTTTTATCAAAACCCAATCAAAGTCACAAAGAGGAATACTGCAGACCCAGCAGCCCTGTAGGCAGATGATGAAGCCAGAGTAAACATGAGGGTCGGGGAGCTGGGATGAATCACAAAGTGGCTATGGATTGCTGTTGTGCAACCTGCAAAATTTGATAGGTGCACCCCCCTCCCTCCTCTGGATCCCGAAAGATTTCTCAGTGGGAGATATTGTAAGATTTCATATTTCATGTTGGGAAAAGTTAATATTCCTACACCCTCACACTGCCAGTGGTACGAATATAAATGAGATCTAAATGGGATATTTTGGAGCGAAGGCATCGGGGAGGGTGAAATTGGCTGACCTGCTCACAGAGAGAAGGGAATATTAAGCAAACTCCTCAGCCCACACTAGTTGTTGCTGATTCACCAAAAAAGGGAGCAATCAATACGGAGCGATTAGAGCCTTTCTGAGAGCCTCGGTGGTTGGTCTGTCCTACTCTGCTCGTCTTTTGGCACGGATCAAACAGTCTTGTCTTTTTATTCTACATGGAATAGTGTGTGTGTGTGTGTGTGCTGGAGAAAGTATTAGCATTTGTGTCCATCTCAGTAAGTGTGTTTCTGAGTGGATTAGGGTCGAACCAAGATGTTTTTTGTTTTGTTTTGAAGGCTAATCGGTTCTACAAATGGCGGACGATGGACAACAATAGCTTGACAAAACATTTTTGTCTCCTTGGTTAACATGGAAACAGACAACAAATCTCAGGCTGTGTCAGTAAAATCACTTTTCATATTTTAGGGCGCTATTACATGGTCAGCCATTTTTTTCATGGTATCTGAATTGTAACTAAAATTTGTGGAATACATTTGAGGGCACTTATTATTTCCCACACTGTAACATCTAGTGAATACCTGTGCTCACTACAAAGGATGTCAACAGTTAACCACAGAGAATATATTCTTGACCGGTTATGCATTTCGGTCCTGCGCACCAGTCAGGTCTGGCTGGAGGCAGACAGATTGATAGCTGCGTTCAAACAATAGCTGTGTCTCAATTCAGGGGCTGAAGCCTTCAAAGGCTGCCCTTGAAGACCAATTGCGTCACATCAGTGCGACCAAGGCTGTCCCATTTGGAAGGCTCCTTCAAATGGGATCTTCTTTCCCAGAATTTGGAGGATGCAACGGATGAATCCTTCGTGGCCCAGCCTATCCCAAGATTCATTGCGCACCGGTGACGATTATATATTAAGTTAACTAACGCTAGCTAATGGTTAACTGTTGTTAACATTACCATTAGCGAAACAGCACACATCTTTAGTAATCTTAATTTGATAAATTTACCTGAAAACGGTCCATTAGCCTGAAATATATCAAACGGTGGTGTTTGGCGGTGAATCTCCTGAAGTGTCCTAGTAAGCTAGTAAGCTAGTAAGTTGTGTTCTAGTAAGCTAGTAAGTTGTGTCCTAGTAAGCTAGTAAGTGTTCTAGTAAGCTAGTAAGTTGTGTCCTAGTAAGCTAGTAAGTTGTGTCCTAGTAAGCTAGTAAGTTGTGTTCTAGTAAGCTAGTAAGGTGTGTTCTAGTAAGCTAGTAAGTTGTGTCCTAGTAAGCTAGTAAGGTGTGTTCTAGTAAGCTAGTAAGTTGTGTTCTAGTAAGCTAGTAAGTTGTGTCCTAGTAAGCTAATAAGTTGTGTTCTAGTAAGCTAATAAGGTGTGTTCTAGTAAGCTAGTAAGGTGTGTTCTAGTAAGCTAGTAAGTTGTGTCCTAGTAAGCTAGTAAGGTGTGTTCTAGTAAGCTAGTAAGTGTCCTAGTAAGATAGTAAGTGTCCTAGTAAGCTAGTAAGTTGTCCTAGTAAGCTAGTAAGTTGTGTCCTAGTAAGCTAGTAAGTGTCCTAGTAAGCTAGTAAGTTGTGTCCTAGTAAGCCAGTAAGTTGTGTTCTAGTAAGCTAGTAAGTTGTGTCCTAGTGAGCTTGTAAGCTGTCCTAAAAGATATATGTATAATAATCTCTGGGTCAATGATTTAGGGCTAACTAACTTACTAGCTTACTCTTTCTTTTGTCAAGCGCAGCTGGTTGCTAGGTAACAGGAATGCCAACGGGTTAGGGTGAGACCAACTGGTGATGCAACCAGGAAATCCTCCACAGACCAGACCATACCAATTCTGAGACCGTTCGGTTAGGCTGATGCCGTCTTCAAAGGACGTAGCCGACATAGACTGTGAAGGCAGTGTCTTTCAAAGGCTGCAGCCCCTGAATTGAAACACAGCTATAGTACCCACTCCTCACCCTCCAGTCTCCGCTTGTTAGCTAGCCTTGCTGCTCTGCACAGCGCACCAGATGCGTTGAGTGGGATCTAGCTAGCAGCACCACTAATTTGGCATCCTGACTCAGCTTTGTTGCAGTTGAAGATTGTGCTCAGACTGAATTTTTAGCTTCAGACTCCCTTTAGCATTGTCAAGCACTGTTAGCTCTGTCAGCACAGTTAGCAGTGTCAGCATGACTAGTGGTCCTAAGATAGTTAACAGTGCTAAAGGGGTTTTGTGGCTCAATATGAAGCAGCTGGGGCTTACTGGGGCTACTTAAGGGGAGACAAAATGGTGCCCACCATGTCATCCAGCCTACTGGGATGGCGTTACCAGGGGTAATGCGAATGAGTAGAGCCAGTAGCTAGCTCCCATCTGACCTGACCTCATGCATTTTGTTGTTTTTTATTTCTTCTCAAAAATCAATGGTTAGTTGGTTGCCTGGCTATCAAAAGCAAAATTAAGCAAAACTGAAATCACTACTCACTACAACATTAAAACTGTACCATAGATCATTGCAGATTTCTGTCACCTAGCAACCAGCAAGTACATAGTTGTAAGCAGCAGTGATGGATGTTGCTTACCATTCGTCACCCAGTATATCAGGCTGAAAAGCCAAACTGCAGTCTCCTCAGATGAGCAGAGGCACAACGGTGGGCTTTTCTAGGGAACAGCAAATTCATCAGCTCGCAAAGGAATAATCTTGTAGGCATGTGGACGTCAGATAGTTAGCAAAATTTGCATTAGCTGGCTTAGCTTGTAGGATTATTTGTTTGATTATTCTTACTGTCGTTTGGAAGTTAACGTATTGTTTGCCACAGCGACGGTAGTGGACATTTACATTCCTCCAGCCCGCTACCGTGATGACCATTCGAATCCACATCATTTATTTGAGTGGGTTACAACTAATTAGTGACCTCAAGATGCAATACAGAGAAATACAAATTAGGGAATAGCGATTCAGTCTGGACACAGCCTGAGTTCAGAGGCAGGAACTTTTTAACAATATGGAATCACAGTGGCATTGGTAATTGACCCTTTGTTAAGATAGCTGCAGTAATTAACTACGTGAGTTGGTTGAGAACTCTCTCGCAGTCTCAGTATGAATTTTTAATGTTACCATGTCTTGACGTTCGTGACATGGTGGTAACTCGGTGCTGTGGAACCTGATGAAAGTTATGTTACCCAGCGTCCTCACCAGCTGATGATCAATGTAGAGGACATGGAAATGAAGCAGCAGCAATGTTCTTGTACGATAGAGCTACTTGGCTTTTTTGTGTTATTTGTTCTGGATTAGCAGAAAAATGTGATGTGTTATTTCTTATATACATATTTCGGAGCACTCACCAGCCACTTTATAAGGTACACCTGTTGAACTGCTCTTAAACGTAAATAACTAATCAGCCAACCACATGGCAGCAACTCAGTGCATTTAGGCATGTAGACATGGTCAAGACGACCTGCTGAAGATCAAACTGAGCATCAGAATGGGGAAGAAAGGTGATTTAAGTGACTTTGAATGTGGCATGGTTGTTGGTGCCAGACGGGCTGGTCTGTCAGAAACTGATGATCTACTGGGATTTCCACACACAACCATCTCTAGGGTTTACAGAGGATGGTCTGAGAAAGAGAAAACATCCAGTGAGTGGCAGTTCTCTGGGATGATTGTGAGGCTGGTTGGATGTACTGCCAAATTAACAGAAACAACTTTGTAGACTGGTTATCATAGTAAATGAACCTTTAGTTTACGGGCAACAGATCTGTGGGACATTCCTGCAGTCAGCATTCCAAAGTCACGCTCTCGAAAACTTGTGACATCTGCCGCATTGTGTTGTGGCATTTAAGTGTGTGAAAAAGTTTTCGATTTTTAACTGAAACCTGTGAAGAATGGAACCAAAACAGAAGTGTTGCGTTTGAAAATTAGTTCAGTTTATATACAAAAAAGTAGATACTACAGCTACCTTACAGACTGATTCAAATCCTGTTGGGGTTAAGTGCTTGTTGTAGACGATGCTGTATTATCGACTGGTCACGTAATAAATAAATAATGAAACAAGTAACACCATAGCCATCATATGAACAGTGCATACACAATACAGACACCAAAACTACGCAGAAACACACTGTGAACCTGGTTTATTGATCTAACTGTGTGTGTACAGGAGCAAGAATCGCAGTTCAGAACTGACAGAGCAGCAGTTTGTGACAAGATAAAGAGTCTGCAATAAGACTGTAAACAAGATATTGATTTACCGCCGCGCTGTATAGATCCAACACGAGACGGTGAGACACATTATTAGCATGTGTATTCAATAAAACCGCCTCTGTCTCTGTGTTGTAGCAGTCTGTGCACTAACAAGTCTATACACCGAGCACATCCCTCTTACTCTGAGGATTCATACGTCCTTGAGGCCGCTATTATCTGCGGATGGTTTGGACTTTTTGGGGATGCCTGTCAAGTCCCATCCTAGCCTTTAGCTTCCCTTTAGCAACCAGCATCCACCCTGTTAGTTTCGCCTGCAGCGAGGTCACCTCCAGCTGCTTTAAGCCAGCTCACATCGCCACTCCTGGGAGGGTTTATACATATGCAGCACCGTCTCTCACTCTCGCTTTTCTTTCCTCCCCCATCCCCCTTTTCTCCGTCTCCCTCCTTCCCATTCACACGCTCATTTCATCCCCGTTCTCCACTGGGGACTGAGAGTGGCACGTTTAAATAGGTTTGGGAGATGAAGAGAGTGACTGCGCAGCTAGGGCCTGTCTGTCCTTGCGCTCACAAACATTATTCATGCCTTCCTAACTGCCAGCTAGAGTACGAGGGACCTTGTGAAAGACAGCCAGGCCATGAGAGAGGGAGACACACACCTGATGCTCAGCGGACGCAGAGACAGCACAAGGAAAGGAGGGAGGAAAGAGAGTTGATAGACAGTGGGAGGAGGCGCGCTGCTTTTCACACTATTCTGGTTTTAATTCGATTGACAAGCACGGCAGCGCCGCTTTCTGTGTTCTGTCTCGGCCCATCAGATGCATCTAAGGAAATCAGCTTATGCTTCCTTTGCTACAGATTTACTTTTTTTTAACTTGTTTTTAGTTTTCAGTTGAACATGACGTTAAGTCTCATTATCGTTCACTTCAGTCAATTTGGTCATTTATTTAAATGAAAAGCTTCATCTAAAATTCAAAGTTTTAAGTGATGAAAAGTTGTGAAAATGACATTGTATAACAGAAAATACAGTTTTTCTCTCCACCACAGAAAAGTTGAATTGAAATTAAGTTTTCACTTTGTTGCTACTTTGGCTTGTTTCTGTCATTACTGCAACAAAATTATTTAGTGTACCATGTGTTGCAAAAACATGACACATAAATATCACACACACACACACACACACACACACACACACACACACACAAAAAAGCTTTAATTTGATAAACTTTCAGCTGACTGTCAAACCGAAAGGAATAAGAAATGGATGGACAGTGTAAGTTATGAAGCTTATAGAAAACTGGAACTGTATATCAAAACTGGATGATGATATGATGTAGAGAACAAAACTGACATCATCAAACATGGCTGCATCACAGTTACATGACACAGTGATTGTTTGAGTGAAATGAATGTCTCTTCTTTGCCATTAGAGCCACAAGAATGTCGTTATTGCAAAAATACCCTGAAATATGATGATGTGATATTATTTTAGGGTCATATCGCCCAGCCCTAACCACCACCTCATATTGCCCATGAACTCTATATTGACCCTTTGAACACAGCAATAGAAATGGCCAGTGCTTACACTGGTATTTTGGATATTGTGATGTCATTTCTTGGAGTATCTTCAAATGCTCCATATCCCCAAATCTATAAATCTGAAGCTAAAAGCTTCCGTAAGTCAATAAACTACGCTAATTGATAAAAGCATAAAAATTTTGTCATGAATTTTAAAAAATACAACGTAAATTCTACAAAATAAACACAATAAACATTGATCCAAAAGACTTCTAAATGTAGGAACATGAACAAAATATTTCTGCAAAGGCATTTTGATGGTTTCATCGTTCCTTCCTCTTGTGCCAACATGCGTTGTCACACGCTGCAATGCAGGTTTGCACTGTAGTAAAACGTAGTAAACACCAAAAGAATTTATTTGTTCATTTTTCATGCGAGAAGGAGAGTGCTAACTTGGCACAGACTCAGTCACATCATCTTTTATTTTCTGGCACACAGTCGAACCGCTAATCTTTCAAATGTCACACAGTCGGGCCCTTTCTTCTAAATCTCAATCTGTACCCATTTTCTCGGCGCTCTTGACGTTCGCGTTTCGACTGAAGTGACACATTTACAACAACAAAGAGTGTCGCAGGTCGCCGTCGCGTCAAGAATGACATTGTGAAGGATTAATATACTGTGAATGGTGTGATAATGCTCAGCGCCACTCTTTCACAGTCCAGGCAAACAAAAAGGAGGAAATGAAGGAAGGACTGTTGTCTCCGACTCACCTTTGATTATAGTGACATCATCTCTGCCTGAGAGGCTACAGCGTGAACAAAGGTTAATGGTGTGATCACTCTGCTTAATTATCCCTCTGTCTCTCTACTTATTATAAAGGTATGAAAGAACAGTGAGATGTGACACGGTGTCTTTTATCAGCTCACAGCTTTTAAGAGAAACACCAAGCCACTTAGACTGTGATGCATTCAAGTGCAGCTGTGGGTGTTTGGATATCCATGACTTCCAGTTTAGTCCGAGCGAATCAAACCCAATTGTAGCACTAAAATGAACAGCTGATTAGTGGATTAATGAATTAATTGGTTGTTAGAAGATTAATTGACCACAATTTTTCAAGTTCCTGATTAATCATCTTTCATTTATCAGACAAACATGCCAAAAATGTTTTGATTTCAGCTTCTCAAATTTGGTGTCCTCCCTGTTTAGTATCATAATATAACATAATATAATATAGAACTGATCTGTTTTTTTCCATGAATGAATGGTCTTTAAAATAAAATAAAAATTGTAAAAAACAAAAGTAAAAAAAGCGAGTTACTTTTTTTTTTTTTTTACTTTTTTTTTATTATTATTTTATAGACCATTCAGTCATGGAAAAAAACAACAGATTAGTTCATATATTGTATTATATTCTAATAATAAAACATATTACTGTTCCTAAATTCTAAGCAAATGCAGCAGGAAGTAATGAATACTTAACGATGGTCTACTCTGAGTATTAAAACTCGTCCATGCTTTGATTTCCAGTCGGCGAGACTGCAGTAACCCACTGCTCACAGGATTATCTAAAAAGCATCTCAGTCGACTGCAGCTCCTCCAGAAGCTGCAGCTGCTACAGTTTTCACTACATAACACCTGTGCTAAGGTGTTTACACAGGCTTCTAGTAAATTTAACCTGTAATCATAGGTTTGTCTGTCAAAACAGGTACAAATCTGCAGAAAACAGGAGATTAAGCTAATACTAATTAGCAGAAATTAGGTTTGAGAGACACTGGGGTGTAACATAATGTCATGGAGTTATTGGAATATTTCATGCCATTAGTCCGAGACAGTCTAAAGTGAATAATTTATTTCTTCACAACAGACACTCGAGCAATATCTGATCAAATATATATCAGTCGCGTTTCCCTTTTATTCTCAGTGCATGGCTTTTTCTCCAATGTCCACGTCATGTCATGTCGTTTTTTTTTACTGAAGTTACTCTTGATGTAGGATGCATTTGATTTTTTTAGGGTATGTCCCGATCTGATCTCAGAGGGCTGATCAAGGCATTTTCTAACTGATTGGTGTCGGCTGTGTCGATCTTTCGTGAGCCTGATCCATCCTTTGTTTTACGTCAGCTGTCACACAGGTGTTCTTACTGGCAAAGGTTTTATGCACAGCGACGCAACAAGTGCAGCTGTTTTTTATTCTCCTCTACTTTGCACCTAGCCCCCTGCAAAACACATCACACCATAAACGTCAGCAAAATGCAGTTAGTAATTGTTTATTTAATTACTTATCAGCACTTGTTTTTCCAATTTTTAACCAATTAATCAAAATATTCTTACTTTTTAAATGGTTTGAATTCACATGTATTATTTATTTTTACTGGTAGTTTGCTGGTCTTAGATTATTTTGTTCTTACTTCTTAATGGTTTTAAATTAACAAATGATTTTATTTTTTTCCCAGAAATATATTTACTGAACTTTTGCAAAACAGGGAAGACAAAAAAAGCACAATAATACACAGATAAAACCAATGATATACAAATTACTGACATCTAAACCTGTGTTTACTTATGTTGAGTGTTTTATCTTTACACTACAGACATTGTGTTTGTGGCTGCAACTTCTGCGGTAGCTCACATATTGTGCACCTGCATGAATGATGCTGTTAAATCAAGATTTGCTTGCTTTACTTATTGTGTCTTGTAGTAATCAGTTGTGGGGTTTTTTGCACTACAGTTGTATTTTCTTCACCACAGTTTAGCTCAAGATTCATGCAAAGTTGTGAGGTTAAAATCGACATGTGTGTTAGATGGCTGTCTTGTTTGTCCTAGTGCCAAAATGAGATGCAGAAGAATCTTTGGGCTGTTGGCCATACTGTACCGTGGCCACACTCTGTTCTGAATAACCCATGGCTCCTGGCTGTTATTTTCTCCCCTGCGCTTGGTTTCTTTAAACATTGATTTTACGCTTCAGGAGCTTTTGCGCACACTGAAAATATGTTGTCCAAAATATGCCCTCTTTGACTTTACCCTTCCAGCACATTTGAGTCAGACATTCTGAGCTGGGCGTACGTAGTAGAAAGCAAAACTTAGGCTCGGCTGTTGATTGAAAACTCATCCTGCTCTGGGCAACTGCGAGATCAGCGTTCAGGCCTGAAATCTATTGAATTTTAAAAACTCATATCTTGACGTTTTTTATGCCGGGGAAGAGTGCGTGTTGCAGCCAGTGATGAGGAGAGCGGAGAATTTAGAACACACACTCGCACTTTCCCCTCAAGTTCTCATTGCCCCTGGGCAGCAGAGCCACGCTGCGCTGCTTTGAACCACAGTGAGGTATGGGAGGCACCAGGCTGCCGTCTGGCATCACATCGTCCTCGTCTCTTCCGCGAGTTACTCACCACAAGGTATGCAGTAATTAGACAGAGGTCAAGGGAGTGCGTGGCCTCGCTCCCTCCTGACCCGACGCAGCACCCTTTAAGAAGTGGGACAGCAAGTGTTGCCTGACTTCCTCCAACAATTAACACAAAGCTCCCTCCCTCACTCCTGCCCTGCTGTTTGCACTCTGCCTTCATTAATATCCCTTTCTCTAACTCCCTCGCCCCGTCCTCTCATTTTACTCTGCCTTTTGATATGTGTTTTTTCAGTGTAAAGACAGTGGGGAAAAAGACTCAAATAAAAAGAGAAGAATGAAAAGAAAATTGAAGGCACAATCACTCTTCTTCTGTTCTCCCCCCCGCTCTCCGAGTTGAAGCTTCCTCCTCAGGGCATAAATATGGGATTTGTGCCTTTTAGTCTTTTCAGTGGAACTACATTGAAAGGTCACTGTTTACAACTCTCCTGTTGCTTGCCTGGAATTAATCCTACCTCACATTCATGCACGCAGTTGAAAATGAGTATGTGCACCGGCCACAGAAGTTTCTATAGTTCATACACTGAATAATAGGCTTTATGCATTTACTCTCTTTAATTTAGTGAGCTCACAACCTCAGTGCCCTCACTGTCTTGTGTCGCTTGGGTCAAACTGTATTCTTTTTTACTACCTCAGTGGTGCAATTAACTCTTTGAATACAAACCACAGTATACCACGCTTTATTTGTTAAATGCTTTGGGCTGTCTTGCCTCTTTCAGAATGGTATATGAGTTTGTTTCTGAGGCCTTTACTGCGCAACCAGTTCAACTTACCCAGGATAACTTTTCGATATCTGGCTTGACTCCGGAGCAGGTTATGTTCAGCATAAGTTACCATGGTGATTTATCCAAATAAAAAGAGAACCAGCTTTGTAGTACTGAAAACCCAGAGTTAACCCTGAAGTTACCTCACTAACTCCAAATCCTGCTTCGTAGTACAAGCTTCAGGTCTCTTAATGGAATACTTCACTCCTGGAATGAGTATTTGTATATTAATGGCTGACCCCATGCTAGGTTGAACTTGTGAAGACAACTCTGTTGTGCTTGTTTGCCTCCACAGTGAACGAAGAATCCAAAAAACTGAGAAAATTCTCGATGAATTTAAGCCTTAGGGGTCCACTTAACAGCGACAAAACTATCAAAACATCTGTTTACAAACTCTCACACTGCCTGTGCAGTATAATCCAAGTCTCATTTATTCAAACGTATGCTCAGTTCTTTGCTAAAACCTTTGTAGTTGAAACTAAACTGAAGTTGAAACTTATCTTTGTTCTCCTCAAAGCCAGACTCCACTGACAAAAACAGTAATCTATGCTGAACACGGGAGCCGCTTGTCTACCTCTGCCTCCATCAGTTAGTTAGTTTGTGATATTGTGTGACTTTGGTGTTAACAAGGGTTAGCTCCGATTCACCAAAGTCACAAATTAATGCTGTGTTCACACTACTAGCGACAACACAACAGCATGACCAGCTACATTGTCGCCGAGTCACTGTTGAAGTTTTGCTCAAGTGCTCGTAGTTACATCATCACTGTCTTGTGTGTGTCTGCTGTTTGCCATAAAGCACCTCGACTGAACGTCATCTTAATTTTGTTTCCAGTCAAAAGAACATCTGTGCTTTCGATCAGTGTCTGAGCCCCATGTTAACATCATGTTTCACCGCCAACTGCATACACATAAAGCCAGCATAGCATCACGGAGTCATGTTACAAACCAATCACAGCCGACAGATATCTTTCCCTTCTTCTGTAAATATTCAGTCCGATAAATATGGAAAAGTTGATCAGGTAAATAGGCTATACGACATGCCTGACATCACGTTTTCCAGGCGGTTAAAGACGCAGCATGTGTACGGCCTCTGATTTCCAGGGCTGGTACCTGCGGTTATTCCACAGGCTAGTTAATAACATGTCGGGCAGGAAATCCAAAGTGTGGGATCATTTTGAGAAGGTGAAGGACGAACCCAAGGTGATATGTAAACTCATCTTCATTGGTCGACTACAAACATGACGTATCATCTGAAACATGGAAGTAGCTACATGCCCATTAGCCCACAGCGTCATTAACAGGCGGCTCGCTCAGTGTGTGACGTGCACTTGTAGATAAAATATAGGCCTATATTAATGAAGGTTCATTAGTACGGTTTTGTATTTCTCTGTAATGTAGCACAGTGTTAACAATGTTACTGATACTATTCTTTCTCACACCTTCAACTCAAACCAACAAAATATATCATTTAATAATTTAATTAATATCATAAACATGCAGGCGACTAGTCGACTAATGGGCCTAAATGACGACTACTGGTCAACTAGGAAAATTCGTACTCAGGGGCAGCCGTGTTTTAGCAAAAACAAAAGTGTTTTGGAAGTACTGAGCAGATAAATGAGACTTGGATCAAGAATTTTGTCCGTTTTTGGATTCTTCTTTCACCGATGAGGCAAGTGAGAAAACTTCACAAATTCAGTGTAACACAGGGTCAATATAATTGATATACAAATAGTCTTTGGGGGGTGAGGTGTTCCTCTGTCAGTTGGTCCTAACCTTAAAATAGAAATGATAGTGAATCTGAAAATATATGAGGCAATAACAGAATACAGCTGGAGCTGAGTTGTTTGATAGACTTCTCACAGCTCACACAGGTCTGCATATTTCTGCGTTCGCTCTCTCAGAAAGTTGAGTCTGACTGCTGTGGTGGAATTTAATGCTTCTCGGTTGTAACACTGGCTTCTCTGAGCTCGTTAAAATGTCCACTAGCCTCTGGCTTCAGTCCAGTGGCCCAGACCAATGCCTCTATTAGCCGCTCCTTCAGTCCACTGCCTGGCTACTATATGAGCCTCCCCTGGTTCCTGTGGTAGACTGTATGGGCTCACCCCGGCCAGGCCCTGCTTCCAGCCATTATGATGAGTGATGGCTCTCTATTATTCTAACTTGAAAGCAGCCATTGTTATTCTGATTAGCCGTGGCAAATGAGGGCTGCATCGCTAAGCTTCCTTTCTATCGCTCCACTCACTTTTCTCTGTTGCTCTCCTACCTTCTCTCACGTCGCCTCCCTGCTCTCTTCCTGTGCCAGTGGGCACTGTGGGCGTAGTCATCCGGTCCCTGCAAACACCCAGACCTCATGCTGAGAGGAATTGTATGGCGTTTCTCTGTATCTGTGGCCGAATGCTGCAGGAAAAGCCTTGGCGCCGAGTTGGTCCCAAATGGGAGTGTGATGCCAGCCGCAGCTTTACCAACCCCGAAAAGATGCTCGGCTGAATAAGAGCAAAGCCGTGCTAGTTGTGTGGACATGAAGTGAAATAGTTCTGCTTCTCCTGTGCATGGGAAACACTGGGTTCACTGGCATCTAGTGTTTGTGGGAGGGATGGGATGGGCCAGAAAACCACGTCTACCACTTGCTCCACCTGCGTGTATACTTGTGCCATCAAATAACAGTTGTATATGACCAAATCACGCTTTTGACCCTTTTGTCCACATGTAAACTGTCTCATTTCAGGCTTCTGATTGGTCAACATGGCTCTGGGGTTAGGGTTATATTGCTACCAGTTGGTTCTGTTGGGCTGTATCTGTTTTTCATATCTTCATGACACTTAACATACAGTTTGTGATGATGTTTGTTTGTCATAAGGTCGGGAACCAATGGCGGTACCACTTCCGGTACCTGGAGTTCGGTACTGGTACCCAGCCGTACCTTTTATCGATACTTAATTTCTCTGTGATAAGAAAAATGTAATTTCTGAACAAGCTGCAGGGATGGCAAAGCACACAAAGAGAAATCAGAGGTGCTTTTTAGTAGACTCAAAAGCAATTCTCTTCCTCTGCTCTCTTCTAATCACACATGCAGCTAATCTTCTGTCTCTGTCTGTCTGCATGTGTGTGTGTGTGTGTGTGTGTATGTGCGCACGCTCGTCTAGCAGTGATACTAGGCTATTACTAAAATAATATAGAAAAGAAAATAGATCAGATGCTGAAACTACTGCAGCAGAATGGGGCTGGAGGGATTGTATTGGCTCACTGGGAAGCCGACTGAGTGGCCAACAGAGTGGCCGATGAAGTTCTGTGGCAGGTTTCCCAGCTTTAGGGGCTTCTGCCTCCCGTTCTGCTCCTGGGAGCTCTGTGGCTGGCTTCGGGGCGCTTGGCAGCACTTCACCTCTTGTCTAAAGCCGGCATTCTCAACCAGATACTCTCTCAGGTAGTGGGATATGACACTGATGGATTTAACATGAATTGGTACTTGGTAGTATTGATAACAGTACCCTTAAAAGTACCGAATTTGGTATCCAACCTCCTCCTGTACTGCCTTAATATGCACATTCAGCACATCCAATGCATCAAAACATTGTTTTCTAGTTGGAGCCGCGCCTCGTTTTCAAACTGTATGGTTTGACTAAAATGAACAATGACAGCAATATAGTCCACGATGAGCAGCGCTAAAATCAACCTGCGTAGTTGTCCCTCCATTGTGACATTAGAAAGTGTCACATTTATCTTGCAAGTGTACTCTTCTTCAACGTTTGGTTTACTTCCTGGATTTTTCCCACATGGAAATTCTGACCAATCAGGAGCAGCTTTCTCACACAAGGAATTTGATCTGGTCTGCTTGTAAATGCTGCCGTGAGAACATGAACCAACTCTAGGCAATCTTGGCAACTACGTAACAGAATTAGTCCCTCAGACCAAAGCAAGACAACTCTCGGTCTGAAAGCACCCAAAGTGTTCGACCATGCTGTCTCTCTCTGCCTTGTCCTGTGACGTTATCCCCACTACTCTCAGTCAGGTCTCTGACCTCTGGTGGTGCGTGCTGAACCACAGTACAGTCATATCTGCACAGCATCTCTGTCAGATTAATAGAAAGTAGAGCATCTGTAATTTTGACAGGATTGAAAATCACATCATCTATATTTCTAAATACCCTGGTATACTTAAATACCATCCAAGCCCAAACACTGGGTTAAATTCTTGTTAAATGCCAGTAATGTAACTGGTCCCAGGGTTAAGTAGGACCCTTGTTTACTGTGAAGTGTCCCCGAGCCTGCAGTTACGGCCTCTAGAGGAGAATGGAAATGTTAAAGTATTAAACAGATCCACTCAGTGGCACATTACTGAGCTGCCATCCACACAACAGAACTCCAGCTGACGGTGATTGTATTGAGTATAATTCTCTGTCGGAACTCAGCATCACTTTACTGTTAAACAACTCCCCGTTCAGCTTGGACACAAGATTGTATGGGAGGCCTTTGATGTGGTTCCACGTCCTTTACAACCATTAACTTTTGGCCCGGGATGAATCATTAATGACTCTGTGTCATTTTCAAAGACCCGACATTCATTCTGCTTAATGTTCATAGAATATCTGCTGTATCTCATCCACACATTATGAGGTACGATGCAGTATGCAGTGTTGCTGGCCTACCAAGACTCCCACTTCCTTCTAGATTGTCAGAACCAATTTGGCCCTCTCTGTTACACCTACCTGTGTTTACCTGACTAGTACACACTGAATGTGCCCTCTTCAGTTAAGTCCCACAGTGACCGTCTGTGTAGAAAGCCATTGAGACATTTCTAAACGCTCTCCACTGAATGCTTTCCATGAGCGCTGGAGGATGAATACGGGTCCCGGCCTCTTGTCATCACGCATTACAGTCGTTGATTCTGCACCGTGCACCTTTTACAGTTACACACTGGTTTGTGAGGGAGATACGGTGTGTTCGCAGTATGTGTGCAAGTCTGCATGCACAAAGAGCAACTGCACGGAAGAATTTTTCTGTCTGCCTGTGGGATTTTGGTATTCAAGGGAATAAAGGAACATAAAATAATTTGCACACTGCATGATTTGCCTGAGCAAGTGGCACAGCCGCAGTCAGTCTTACATTTTTACAACATGTTATTAGTATGCCAAGGATGCTGTGTGCTTTTTTTTGGGGTACTTACTTTCTCATTCTCCTGCTCCAACATCCAAATCCGCTCATCTTACAACTGCGGTGCCCTTATCAACATGCCAACAGTGTAAGTTAATCCTCGTGCAAATAAACACAAACACTCTTTCTCTCTCTCTATCCCTCTTATTTGCTGCTCTCTCTTCAATTCATTCTAGCAAACAAGCTTCCGTCCACTGGTGTGTATAAAGTAGCGGCGAGAGTGCAGACTTGGCACACGGACTCTACGGCTCTAGCCTGCGGTACTAATGAGGTCAAACAGATATACACAGTTCCCTAAACATCTCTGTCCAAGACATTCCTGCGCAGCCACTCTGCAGCCTGGAGGCATTTCGACTTGTTGTAGGGAGCCATATCCACTGTGGTTCGGCAAATTATCACCGCAGCTCGGCCTAAGGCACGTTGAGATTCATGTCTTAACACTTTTAGGAAAGAGGAGAATTTAGTGTTGTCTCGTATGTTTTCAGAGCCTCCTACGACTACACCCACAGGGTGGAGAAATGGTCACTCGATACACAGAAAACTCTTTATTAAAGAAGCGTACTTAACTGTTTATAGCCAGCTGATGTTGACCGCCAAACTCTACAGCTCCCAGTCATTGATGGTGTTTGGTGTCGGCTTGAAAATACGGGTTATTATTTTAGATAATTCTTCTTTGGTCTTGTTTTTATATTAATTAATAATCCACACACTACCCGCTTGTGGAGTTTCACCAGACATAGCAGACTTAATTCTATGCAGATGCAGTAATCTAGTAAAAACATTATTTATTCAGATTAGTTACATTTCTTTGATTCTGTCTCGCTGCTTAATGAGATGATTTACAGGGACTTTAGATGTTAGCAGAGCTAATACCATAAAAGAAAGTGTCTGTTTAGTTCTCAAGTGAAGCGCATACAGTGAATCGTCGGTCATCCACTTTCTGCAAGGTTGCAGAGTAGAGCCTGATTTTAACGGAGAAATATAAAATGCAGTTGGACTTATAACAGTCACCTCACTTATAGCCAGCTATGGTTGAAATTATAAACCAGTACAAAAAAGCATTCTCACCTACTGGAAGTACCCCGTTTCATGTAGGCAAGAGGTGGTGCCTGGGAGAACAGAGCAATCCCATAGCTAGTTCGTAACTTTGGTCAGAAACAGCAGTCTTTGTCTGTCAGAATTTGTCTTCGGCCTTCACCAACAAGAGTTTTAGAACCTCGTCGTCCCTCCAGTTATACATACTTGTTGACATCTTTGTGTAACTGACCCTTCCTCTTCATCCTCCAATCTTTGCTCCATGCTAACATCACGGAGAAATGCAATCTTGGTTGCCAATGTTGTTAATTTCTCCCCGATTTCAGATAATATTCCCGCTGGAACATGATAGAAAGTGCCACATACTTCAGTACAGTCATTACCCTGGCTGGAAAAGAGATTCTGAGGTGTGGAATACCCAGAAACGCTGACCAATCAGAGCAGACTGGGCTTTTCGCGAGAAGGCTTAAAGAGACAGGCGCTAAAATGGAGCGCTTCAGACAGAGGGTGAATACAGGTGTTCCACCACAGACAGTATGAGGAAAATAAAGTGCTTTTTGATCATTAAAGCATGTAAATATGTTCAAGTAGAAACCCAAAATAAAAGTATGAACCTTAAAAATGAGTATCATAGGTCACCTTTAAGTCATGTGATGACACCTGAGCCAGCTTGCTGTATAAAGACTGTACGAAGCAGTTGAAAGCCCCAGAAGCTAGTAAGAAAATATCTCAGACTATTTGTTAGATATTCTGTTCCCAAAGGTCTAAAATGAAATGTCCTGTAGCCTTACTAGACTTTGTTTTTGTGTGAATGTGATCTGGCGACCTCACACGTTCACAGAGCTTCAGGCAACTTGTCACCTCCTCCCCTTATTTGTCCAGTGTAAGCTGTTCTCCTCATCCTTGTTTCCACTTCTCACCACAAACTTTCCACAACAGGGGAAAGACATTCACTGTTCAGATCAGACATCCCTGCTGCTCTGTTGCTCAGTGACACCTTAGCATGAGCGTTACAGAATCAGTCCAGAGGAGTGTCTTGTCCCCTCCTCCCTCCTCCCTGGAGTCACAGGGAGTCACAGCCACTGGAATGTAAAGAATGCAGCTGTAGCAAAAACAATGGAAAGTAAGCTCTTATGACAGATGTGCAACCTCATCTAAGCTTCAGAGCAAACCATCCAGGCAGTATATTGTTTTTTCTTCTCTTTCCAAAGAACAGGACTGAGAAGAATTTACATGACAGCAGCAGCAGCGCAACGAGTGCCTGCAGCACAGATATCTGGAGGTTAAATGACAATTACTCTGCAACATCTTTGAACAGAACCTCTGTTCTTGGAAATAAGCAGAATTCTTCTTTCAGCTTCTAATGCAGTTTTCATATTCTCAGGTTTTTTTGGGCTGTTTTAAGTCTTCCAGTAATGAATCTCTAAAATCAGGTCTCTGAGCCAGGAGTTAATGATGAGTCATTTTTTAACAGACTGTTGAGATTTAATGAGGTGTAACAGATTGCACATTGAATGAAAGTTCCTTTTTTAATTTTAAACAGTTGTGTCTTCCATATTAATAACTTGACCCAGAACATTACAGAGTCATTTGCCCCTGTGAGGGCTGATGGTTAAATGGTATCCATGTGCCATGTGAGTGACCTCCCCGTTTGTTCAGACATACTGTTCAGATTCAAAGAGACACGCTGTCTCACTCATACAGTCTGTATAATTTGGACCGGGGATTGGCATGAGCACTGTATTGGATCTGGACATTGGTATTTGTTCAACATATACGCCTCATATATACGTCTTTATAATTAAATATTTCACAAAATATACTACATACTTGGCAGACTAACATATTCATTTATTTGTTGCCATGCAGTATTGGTCCTGTTTTTGTCCCGGTCATGTTCCAAGCGCATATTCCAAACTACAAGATGACGAAAAACCGTCGCAATTCACCTCTCCCCCATGGCTACAGGTAGTTTTTTTATCAGGTTTCTATTCATCCGTGAAGAGATATACGTCTTTGCGTTGGACACTAGAGGCATCATCCATATATTTATGGATCTACGGACACCAGTCACATACACAAGTGTAAGTACTGCGACAAAAATAAACACAATGAATGTACAGTGCAAGCTTGGGTTGGGTCGGCACTACCAAATACCGACTCACATGAAATCCATTGGTGCCAAATTTCAGTACCTTTAGAGTGCATCTGAGTAACCCCCAAATTCCACCAGATGCGTGTTGGTTGCGTCTGCGCTCCGTAACGGCAGCAGAGCCAATATGTTTGAATTCTAGTCAATGTGTGTGCTTCCACCGGCTGCGGCTGTGCTGCGTTCTGGCTCCGTCACAGCTGCGACGGGGCGGAGCCCTCCGCAACAGATACGCAGAGGTTTTCAGACGTCATTTCACCCCGTTGACACCATGGACGAGGAGATATTAATCATGGAGGTGCGCCGAGATGTCCTCCGGCGGAGCTGCACCGCTCTGCACAGCAAACGCAGCCGGTGGATGTTGACGGACGGCGGAGCACGCAGTGGATAGCCAGCGCTGCTGTTCTGCAATGGACACGCATCCAGTGGAATTCCGGCGTGAGAATGCAAGGTTTAGACAAGATGTTAAAGTGCCGCTCTAAAGCCTGGAAGCCGGCCACGAAGTTTGGAGGCTGGCAACGGAGCTCCACAGAGCCGCCAGGTTCAACTTCTAAAAGGAGGCAGAAGCCCCAGGAAGCTGGCCACAGAGCTCCGCGGCTGCTCCGTGTGCTTCATCCATCTTCGTTAGACTCCGTTGGCTCTGATGGCTCCATGCGGCTCCATTAGCTCCGTCAGCCTCCCAGCAATCCAGAACTATTATTGCAGTGCCGATCTTCTGCAATGAGTTTGACATCTTGTGTACTTTATTTTCTATATTACTTCAGTAATAGCCGAGTATCTTTGCTAGACAAACAGACAGACAGACAGAGACAGAAGATAAGCTCTATGTTTAATCAGAAAAGAGAAGAGGTGCATAATTGATTTGTAGTCTGCTATGTCACCCTGCAGTTTGTGAAAAGATATATATTTTTTATCACAGAGAAAGTAAAGTATCGAAAAAGGCATTGCTGGGAACTGGTACTTGTATCAGTTCAAATGTGAACAATGTAAACTCTGTAACATTAAACTTGTATTTCATAGCTAATCTTGACAGTCTGTGTAGCGTAGAAAAGTAGGCTAACCCTCACCTTGACCAACATTTTCACTTGAGTATTTGCTTTTTTTGCGGGTACTCAAGTACTCGATAATAATGAAATGTGAGTACTTAGGTATGGAAATTTCTTAAAATGCTTGGACCGCTGTGTGCTGACGACATAAGTCATATATTGAGCTCTGATTGGTGAAGTGGGCGGTTTTAAATAGTTGCTCCTCGGGTGTTTTGTAGCATTTTTTCAGTTGAGTGTCATCCTCCTGTTTATTGGCTCTTGGTAGCTGCAAAACACCGTCACAGAGGACAACAGGAGAGTAGCTGCAGGCAGGGCCCTGCTCAGTGCTTTCATGCTGTTGCTCCAGCCTTCGTGGCTTGGGACCTCTTACAACAAAGCAATGTTTTGCTCGCCGCCCCTCGACACAGGTTTAATTTGTTGCAACCACTTCAACCCTGTTTTATGTGAATAATGATTAGAGGTAAAATGATCCAGTAAATCACATGATAAAAAACAGGATTTGAAAATAGTCAGAAAACTGAGACATAATTTGGTGTAGTAGAGATATGTCTCCTCATCATGCCACACACACAAACAACTTTAAGAGTTTTTCACACCAAACTTTTACAAACTCAGGACTTTAACAATCCACACACACACAGTCTCTGTCTCCCTCTCCCGCTTAAAATTCCCTTTGCCTCATCAGTATCTGAATCACATTCTGATAAAGTTATTGTTTCCTCCTCCTCCCCTCCATTAAATGAAGCTGGATGGATTTCACAAGCGCGGAAACTTTTAGCTGTAAATGTGCTACGGTTAGCACAACAATCAGATTGGTGTGTGAGTCAGTCACACTATAGCGAACTCAAATGACACACTAGACCTGGGAGATGCCTACTGGTTTACAGTAAGCTAACAGCAGCAATGGAGAGAGTTGTATCTAAGATGAGGAAGGTGTGTTGGCGTTGCTCCATTGTTGTACGATATGGAAACACATCCAACATGCTAATGCACATCTGATGGCGTCAACTGATGTGCCGATCACAGGGACAAGGAAGTAACAAACCAAAGCCCAAGTTCTAGCAGCATTTAGACAGAATGATTCCATTGTTTGTTATATGTGCCCTTTGTTTACCCATCAGCATGGCTGGTAGATTAATTAAATTAATGTACCACAGGCCAGTTTCAACCACTTTTGGTTGGTCATACTCCCCTAAACCTGTAAACAGACTTTGATGCGTTAGGGTGCTTTCACACTTGCCCTGTTTGGTTCCGTTTAATCATACTCAAATTCGTTTGCCCCCTTAGTGCGGTTCATTTGGGCAGGTGTAAACACAGCAATCACACTTGGGTGGGCACCAAAACAATCGGACTGAGACCTTCCTGAAGAGGTGGTCTCAGTTCGGTTACAAGCAAACTTCTGGCCTGGATCTGAACCAACTGCAGTCACGTGACACATTGTTTGGGTTAAACATGAGCATGTTACAGTCCTGGAGGATTATTAATGTGCACCTCCTCCTGTACTGCCTTAATATGCACATTCAGCACATCCAATGCATCAAAACATTGTTTTCTAGTTGGAGCCGCGCCTCGTTTTCAAACTGTATGGTTTGACTAAAATGAACAATGACAGCAATATAGTCCACGATGAGCAGCGCTAAAATCAACCTGCGTAGTTGTCCCTCCATTGTGACATTAGAAAGTGTCACATTTATCTTGCAAGTGTACTCTTCTTCAACGTTAGCTTTACTTCCTGGATTTTTCCCACATGGAAATTCTGACCAATCAAGAGCAGCTTTCTCACACAAGGCATTTGATCTGGCTTGTAAATGCTGCCGTGAGAACACGAACCAACTCTAGGCAATTATGCAGCTTTGGGACCAAATTAGTCCCTGATTCAGACCAAAGCAAGACAACTCTAGGTCTCAAAGCACCCTAAAATTGGTGGAGTCCCCCTTTAATGGGCTGATGAGTGAGTGACGCGTCCTGAACAGATTTCCATCACATTATGAAATGTGTGCCCTGCTGAACAGAACCTGTAATACATGATGGAGTACATAAGAAACAAGGCAGGATTGTTGTCATCTTTTAAAGGAAAGTGATGGAAACAATTTGTTTCTTCATTATGATAAGGTTGGTTAGCTTCATTTAGACTTGATACAGAGGTAATGAAAATCATTTTGATGAGGTTTTTTCAGTTTTCCACGTGTTCAGTACCATCTGGAGTCGCACTTTGGGTTATAATATATCCTGCATACAACAATGAAAGTGTCACAGATGGATGATTTGTCAGTTCAATGCCCCATTGTCAGTGTTTGTTTTAAAGAAACACTGATGGTGGATCAGTTAAGCTGCCAGTACTGACCTTACTAAGTTGATCTGATATCGGCCATGTCATGGTAGAGCAACATTATTTGTCATTCTGATACTCTGTTTCTGCTATCAACTTCTTTGCCACAGAAAATCCCAACACATTGTTCATGAGTTCTTGCAAACTAACAGGAAGACAGAGTCTGGCATTTTTCCTCACATGGTGACAAAAGTTACTGATTCAAGTTTAGGTGCTGACGGGTGATCAGCTAGCCACATGGGATCAAGCTAGCGGCTTGCCTGTGACTGATTAGCTCTCTTCTGGCCCAGATGGCCTCACCAGGGCAACAAAGTGGCAAGAAGCCCCGAGACCGAGAATGATCCATTCTGTCTCTAGTCGCCCCCCAGATGGGCAGATTAATCAGCAGTGGGACAAGAGACGACTACAGGCCGTAAACTCATTAATAAGTGCTCAGCAGCCGGGATAAACTGTGAGCAACAAAACAGTCACCTTATTTATTGTCACCCCTCTTTTGTCGGCTAATTTGTACACGTCTTTTATACTCTCACATTGTTTGCTTTGTTCCCAGAAAGCTCTGAAACATCCAAGAACGATTGCATTGATTCAGGCTGAGCAATTTGCGTCTCGGGAGCGACTGTGTCAAAATAAAAATTTGCTCATTCACCTTATCTCTGTCCTCGTTCTCTGTGCTGTGACCTCCCTATCTCCTGTTCTCACTCAGGAGAGAAACAATGAGACGGTCTGTGGGATTCAGCTCTGAGGAAATCTGTGTGAGCAGGAGGGTTTGTTTTGCTGTTTTCTTGCCCGTGAAGCAGCACATAAGCCATTCATTCCCCGTCTCGTATTTACTTATTGGCTTAAAGCAATTAAAATCTCTTTGTGGCAGGAACAGCTCTCCCCAATTCAAGTTTGAGAGAATAGAGACAAAGGACTGTCTGCTAGTAAATAAGCAGACTTACCTACAGAGTAACAGTTTGAAGGCGCTGCACTGAATGCAGAATGATGCTGCCAAGAGAAGGCAAAAATACTCTTAATTTCCCTTCAGAGCTGCTCAGCACTCAGCTTCATATAAGTATACAGCTGTGAAACGCTACATGAGCTCCCAGTTAAGTTCAAATACACTTTAATAGATCTTCTAAATTTATGAAGGATGCAGAACAATTTTTCTCCACAAAATTTCATCCTTGGTTTTGCTGATGATGATTGAGCGTGCTGTGGTCGTTGAATAAGGTGGCCTTGGCATATGGTTTCCATCACGTTATATTATTATTTTTGTGCTCATTAAATCAGTCAGTGACACAAAGTGTCATGCCCTTCGGATTGGATATTTTAATCTCTGAACAGAAGAGACTGTTCCCGTCAAGATGAATATACGTCACAGTGGGTTGAGGCCAATCTGTCACAATGTGTTTGTATTTATCGGCGTTTGCCATTCCTGCGGAGGGGTTGTATGAAATATGAAACAAAAACTGCACCTTGAAGTTTTGAAAATGATCTTTATGGGGTAGAGTTTGGTTGGGTCTACTGTATTAGACATAAGCGTTGGTTACATGGACAATACCTCATCCATCCATCCATTTTCATCCGCTTATCCAGGGCCGGGTCGCGGGGACAGCAGGCCAAGCAAAGCACCCCAGATGTCCCTCTCTTCAGCAACGTTTTCCAGCTCCTCCTGGACGACCCCAAGGCATTCCCAGGGCAGATGAGATATGTAATCCCTCCAGTGTGTTCTAGGTGTGCCCTGGGGCCTCCTACCAGCTGGATGTACCCAAAACACCTTTAATGGTATAAGGTGCCCAGGAGGCATCTGATCAGATGCCCGAACCACCTCAACTGACCCCTTTTGACTTGAAGGAGCAGCAGCTCTACTCAGAGCTCCCTCCAGATGTCTGAGCTCCTTACTCTATCTCTAAGGCTGAGCCCAGCCACTCCATGGGGAAAACTCATTGCGGCCGCTTGTGTCCACGACCTCATTCTTTTGGTCACTACCCAGAGCTCATGACCATAGGTGAGGGTTGGGACGTAGATGGACCAGTGAATCGAAAGCTTCGCCTTCTGGCTCAGCTTCCTCTTCACCGTGATGGTCCGTTTTGGTGTGGCGCAGCACGGCATCACTGCATCACTGCAGAAGCTGCACCAAACCGCCGATGCATCTCATGCTCCATTCAACCCTCACTCGTGAACAAGATCCAGAGATACTTGAACTCCCTCACTTGAGGCAGTAACTCTCTCCCAACGCGGAGGGGAGCAAGCAACTACTTGCACATTGCAAGTAGTTGCTTGCTTCAACTCGTCTCGTTGCAAATCTTTGGTGTGAACTGGGCTTAACTTGCCCCTACAAGCTACAAGTCTGTCTTGCTCTCAAGTTGGCGGTAGACTGTGCAATATGTAGTTAGAATTTCACCCACATTCTCTAATGCCACCCAACTAAACTCCTGTTTCCCAGATAACTGAAAGGTTCACTTCTGCCTCAGCTCATAAACTTTGTCTTCACCCGATGTCTGATCAACACTGCACTTGTGCATCTCTCAACAGAGATGTGAAGGAAGCAGTGTGGCTCACTCCTTAACTACTTCCATCATCAGGTCCGGAAAGTACAATTCCTTTTATTCTTTTTTACCAATTTGCTAGACTTACTAGCCTGAATATTACTTGCCCCAGGCAATTGGGCAACCCTTATTGTTGAGCCCTGACATAAGGCAGGCAGGAATTTATGAAGATTCTCTGTCAAAATCAGCAGAGGGAGGCACGTAGAAACAGCTGTTGTGGCATGTCATGTGCGGCGCAGGCACCCTCTGCGTCTCCAAATGTTACCCCTAATGGAGCTAACAAGCCGCAGAAAGAATATATTTATTCCAACCAAAGAGGAACAATTGGATTAAGTGCTGACATGGTTGTTTGGCCCTAATATTTTGCTGTTGAATGGATTATGGAAGGTTTACACCATCTCTCTCAACCCTCTACATTCCTTCAGATCAGGCTAATATCTAGCAATTGAAGGCATTTTTATTTTGATTGGGCTATTATTCTGAGTAATAGTGAAATATTGGTGTCCATGTAAACGCTCCTGCTATCTAGAAATCAAGTGATGATGTCAGTAAACTGTACACATCATACTTATTCGTTCATATGTTAGCAGTTTGGGCAGTTTTGTGATGCTTTATATCAAATTATGGCAGAACAATGACAGATAAGAGATTTAATATTGGGTAGTCCAGTTTCCTCCTGACAGGACGATCCAGGTGACAGTTTGTTTTTCATTCCAAAGTTTCAAATTGTCATCGAGTTTCCTGCCAGTGTCCACACCAGTCACCAGAATTTCATCTGGGCAAATACATACCTGTCAGGTTTCCAGTTCTGCCGGCGAGACTGTGTGTTAGCTGACGGCCGAGGCTTGGAAATGAGAAAAATCTCACGGATTCTCACACATTCAAGGAAAATTAAAAGTGCGTGTTGTAATCCAAGTTCAGTGATAAAACGGTGATTCACTGCCGAGTGCCCTCGGTTACTGTTCACCTGACAGCAGAGCGAGGAGAGGTAATTATCACCCTGACAAGAAGTGGAGGGAACAGCACTGAACTGTCTGCTCTGGTGCAGGACTGTTATGGCTGACCTCCAAAGCCTTCTACATGAGATTTGTGGGGGTTATGGTGCCTCAAGTCCCACATTGAGCTCAGTTTTTGTCTTGATATGACTTTAGAATGTTGATTGTAATTTCTTCTGAAGATTAGACCCCCTTTTTTTCTACATTGGAGCTTTTGGGAGTAATTCCAAGTTATGCTGATTTCTGCAGGTTTTCCTTGTAAATACCTCCATTACAGTTAATGTGACAGGTATGCAAATAGAGCAAATCTTTGGGGCCTCAATTAAGGAGGATGAGATGCTCTCCTCTGTTGCAGCCACTATTTGTGATTAAGGCTGATGAGGCAGGTCTGTTTTGGATTAAAGGAATACTTCACCCGCAAAATGACCATTTGTATATCAGTTACTCACCCCATGTTACATTGAATTCATTAAGAAAACTTAATGCTCAGGCACGTTCAGGGCCAGCTCCTCATATGCAGAAGTGTTTTAAATGTGAGGTTTAAGTGAAAATTCATGTGTTTGGGAAGCACCAGGTAGTGATGCACGGTATCCTGGTACCAACGGTAGACTGCGGTACTAAAACACCACAGTACATATGATACCATAATGTTAGAGTACCGTAGTACTACGGTGCCTCACGTACCACTACTGTGGGATAAGTTCAAAGTCCAGTCGCAAAAGGGTGAGTGTCCATGCGCCGTCCAATAACGGCCCGCACTGGTCACCTGGCACTCAATATGCTGCTGCAGTGGTTTGTTTTCCAGTGACATTTCAGATATTAGCTGAGCTATTGAGTGTCTTTAAGCAGTGAAAGTTATTATTTATTTTTTTACTTGTAGGCTAGATTTATTTATATATGCTACAGTGATTTGTTTTCCACTACAGAGCTCTACAGTGCAAGCATTTTACTCGCATTTGCGACTAAAAATAGTTTTGTGAGCACAAAAGAAATCATTCAGCACGCTGTGCGAGTACAGATTTCAACCAGCAGCAGAAACGAAAGGCGAATCCTGCCAGTTGTGGGTTGAACAGGGGTCACAGACAGGAATACGGCAGAGCACTATGGACACCGCAAGATAACGGCTTACTGGCAACCGAGAAGCCCGGCTCCAAGTCCAATAATTTCCTCTTCGCCGGTGTCATGACTGCTCAGAAGTACCTGAACAGCCGAGCCGTGGCAGCACACAGGTATGCGACGTGTCAGAGGAGAAACGAGCCGTTCACATTTCTCTCTTTGTGTCAGGTAACGGTCCACAAACCTCACCGCACTTTAGGGACTGTTCTTTACTTGTCAGGGGAGGAGGGTGGCTGGTTGATTTTTGGTTGATTTTTATTTTATTTATTCGTTTTATTTTGATCCCCCCTATGTTAATCACTTATTGATGCTGTTTTTGAAGTATGAATGAGTCAATAAGTAATTTATTCCACTGAAATATCATTGATGTATTATAGAAAAATGATTTATCTTTTTATAAATGACAAAAGGCACATCTGCATAATTTTTGCTGTGGTATCGTGATACTACTCAGAACCGTGATACTTTCACTGGTATTGTACTGTGGGTCCCAATTTTGGTACCGTGACAACACTAGTACCGAGCATACGACTGGATAAATATGACTTGGATTACACTGCACAAGTTGTGTGTGATATAGTTTTGTTGTTGTTTGTCGTGTTTCCCGATAACTTCAATTCCTAAAAAATATGCGCTTTGTTTTGGATTCCTCGATCACTGTTGAGGCACGCGAGAAAACGAAAGCTTTCCTCACAAACTCAATGTCGTGAGTAATTGATACAAACAGTCAATTTCAAACTCACTCACTTGCAAGGGAGTTCAAGTATCTTGGGGTCTTGTTCACCAGTGAGGGCAGAAAGGAGCATGAGATGGATCGGCAGTTTGGTGTTGCTTCTGCAGTAATGCAGGTGCTGTGCTGGACTGTCGTGGTGAAGAGAAAGCTGAGCCAGAAGGCAAAGCTTTTGATTTACTGGTCCATCTACGTCCCAACTCTCACCTATGGTCATGAGCTCTGGGTAGTGACCGAAAGAATGAGATCGTGGATACAAGCGGCCAAAATCGGTTTCCTTCGAAGGTCGGCTGGGCTCAGCCTTAGAGATAGGGTATGGAGCTCGGACATCCAGAGGGAGCTCAGAGTAGAACCACTGCTCCTTCAAGTCGAAAGAGGTCAGTTGAGGTGGTTCGGACGTCTGATCAGGATGCCTCCTGGGGGCCTCCTGTTAGAGGTGTTCCGGGCACGTGGCAGACCCAGAACATGCTGGAGGGATTACATATCTCATCTGGCCTAGGAATGCCTTGGGGTCCCCCAGTTTGGGACTTGAAACTCAAAGTTTAGGACTATGGGCTAGATTTTGGACATGCTTGTGCATTGCAAAAACAATGGTTTCGTCCAGTCTCTGGAAAAGGCACATAATAAAAAGACTAGAACAGTCCGTAAGTTCGGAAAATTACATCACTTTATTTTAAAGTAGCCTTTAAAACCAGTAACAGACAATACTTACGATATTACTGTATCTAAACCTCAAGATGATATCAAGTCTAACATCACGATATTGATATAACATTGATAGATTGCCCATCTCCAGGGGAAAATGGTAAACATTTTACCTGCTAAGCTCCACTGTTCCTCAGTACAGCTTTTCAGAGCCGCGAGCATGGCTGTAGAATTTTGTTTTCACCTTTTATTTATCCGAGGAATGTCAAATGAGCTTGCTGCCTTTTTTCATCAAACCCCTGTTTCACATTCACACCTGGGAGCTGGCCAGTATGGCCACACACTTGCGCTGCTGGCCTTTGAAACTGAAATTTGGGTTGGGATTCAATCAAGTTGGGGTGCTGTTCTCAGCAGATCTGATTTGGAGAAAGTAGTGCATTCCAAATTTCATCTGACACACAGAGAGGCGGGCGGGCAGGCTGTGGCTCTGAAGAAAGTGAAAATGGAGGTGGACGTTTCTCAGAAGCTCGCAGAAAAGAATAAAGTATTCTGAATAATGTCAAATTGTTGCAGGCTGTTATCTTTCCATGAATACTGCATTTTGTAACCTTTGCTGTGGCTACTTTTGTGCCGAGTGGAAGGAAGGTCACACTCCCAAAAGCTGTCTTTGTACGGACAGCACACACACATAGTTACAAACACTCCTGGCTCTTGATTTGAAACTCTGAATATTTGCTTATACATAACAGGAGTCATAAGATAGTGAAGTTTGAGCTTGATCTCTGGATATAAGTTACATTTTTATCTTTGTCGGTAGAGCTAAAGTTTTCAAGGTCTGTACTTGTCCATCTCATCTAGTACATTTCTGGTAACGGGAGAGCTTCTTTCAAAGGTCAGCACGATGTTTCACAGAGCAGTGATGGATATATTTCCTCATCACGCATTTACAAGTCTGTATGTTTTCTCACATCCCATGCATCACTGCAGCTACTTTGGGACTGAATGTGAATATTTATTTACAATAACTGTAGAAAGTTCTTGCATTACATACATAAAATCAAATGGCGCTGAGCAAACGCTGCCTGAATTAGTTAGTTTTTAGCCACCCAAAAAAGTGTTCATTAAAAAAACCAGGAGTTGCTGTGGATTTGTTATTGCTTTAAGCTCTGCTAGCAGTGTTAGCTTGGCTAGCGGTGCTAACATAGTTAACAATGCTAAAGGGGATTTGTGGCTCAAAATGAAGCTGCTTACTAACCAGGGTTACCTGGGGGAAGATCAGAGGGTGGTTACAATGTTTTTATGCAGTACGTAAAACAAGTGCACCATTAGCTAGCTCCTACCCAACCCAGGTGGTGTGCAGTGCAGTGCAGTGCAGTGCAGCCAGGGCTAACGCTGGCTATCCAGTGGAGACAATGGAGACTGGAGGGTTTCCACATGTTAACACAGCTAGCTGGCTGTCTGTCAGCAAAGCCAACAGAAAATAAAATAAAAGGCAAAACATTTATGTCATGAAACTCTGAAACTGAAATTTCACCACCTCTCAATGAATAGCGCTTTGAAATGCGCCGCTAAATCTCAATGAGTCAATGGAGTGCCAGATTCAAAGGAAAGGCCTCTGGTATTTCACGTCATTTTGCTGTATTATTATTTTCTTAAAATTGAACCAGTTAGTTCCCAGTTACTGGATGTTGGGCAATCAAAAGTAAAAATGAACCAAAACTGACATCCCTATAGGTGGTAGAGATATATTGCAGCACATGAGATTAAGAGAATTGAGGGTTGATATTATAACAAATGTAAAAATTATATGTTTTGTCATCTGTAGAGGTGTCCTCTGTCTCACCAAGCAGCTGGCACTGTTACTCAACTGCTTGTGGCCCACATCATAGCATGGCCAATCGTTTTAACTCCGTGGTAGACTCGCTCTTTCAGTGCGGCAGATACAGATAAATGTTACACACACTTATATATATAAGCCGTGCAGATTATGCAAACTCACATCCACCCACTCACAGTCTTCTAACTAAGGAGTCACATGACACACCTGGGAACCACAACCTCAGCTTTACCTCCTGTTGACATCACTGGACACCAGCGTGTCTGAGCCTTTGACAGGAGACCTTCCAGTTAAGTCAAAGATGTTCACATAAACACACCAGAGGGATTACAGATCATAACCTCCGCTGCTTCCTGTAAGAAGATCTCCCTTCTTGCCAGTTTTATTTTTCTCTTTCACGTCGCTGAAAAGAATACAAACGCTGGTAGTGACTTTTCTATGAGCTGTTCAGTCATTCCTCCATCTGCTGTGAAAGCATTAGCTGTGCTTCATGAAAAGCAGCCCCCCCCCCTTTTTTTTTTTTAAAACCATTTGAGCTGTGGAGAAATCTGTGTCCCATCAAACCCATCAGAATCCCAATGAAATCCTCAGTGATTGTCAGTGTTTGCAGTGTGCTTAAAAGTCTACACGCGTCACCTTTTGTATCCAAAAAAAATAATTTTCTAAAAATCCTGTTTTAAGCTTTTTGCCTCTGATGTAAAAACACACTGAAAGACAAGAAATTTTGCTTTTACAAACAATCTGTATTCAAATTTTGTACCAAGCTGCTCAAAATTCATTTTACATCCATACCCCCCAAAGCTCTGTCATCTGGTGTACTGCACGCTGCGACATGCACACAAACACACATATCTGTTAAATAACTGCGCTTTCAGTGGTAATGTTTTGTTGCCAACAAAACACTTCAATATTTGCTTTGCGCTCTAACCGTAACAGCTCCCTCGAGATCCCCGAGGCATCTGAATCTAAATGTATAATGTCTCACTGATGCCGCTGCCTCTTGCATACAGCATGGTCAGCCATCTCCCTTCATTTCCATAATCTGCAGGCTTTGTGTGTCAGCATGTTTGTACATATATCATCACATCATCTGCTGGAGCTGTGGGGGTTAGAAGTGATACCAGGCTCTCATCGCATCTTGACTCCATAAGTAGTTCCCTGTGGAGTTGGAATGAGATGCCACTCAAATATCCCAGACTGTTACCCGTGTGCGCACTGTGTGTGTTTATTGCGGTGTGCTTATGTGTGTGTGATGGATGCCAACATGCTCCAGATGTTGCCATTTGCATGGCTGCTAATGGACTGTTATTGCTTGGTGTTTGGGCAACAAGAGGCTTTTAGCCCGCAGTGGTTTATGAAGTGACAGGCGTTTGGTATTTACTTTTACATTCATGGATGACTCTCAAATACAGAGGGCTCTTGTGTATGGAGGTGTGTATGTTTGTCTGAGTTTACTGAGATGAAACAGTTTGAAAGTCCATACAAAAGTCAGAGATAGGGCTAATTTAAAGGGCCAGTGTGTAATATTTGGCATGGTTTATTGTCAAATCTGAATCTGAATCTGAATATTCTACCCATTAANTGGGAGCGGAGGATTCAGCCTCTCTTCTCGCCCGCTCAGCAACCAAGTTCCTCATCTGTATGCTCTGGCTCAAACAGGTATGGCTCTGGGTCTGTGTCCGCTACAAGAAACTCTTCAAAATCGCTTTCAAAGTTGTCCATTGCAGCTGCTATAGTCCGGAGATATTGCTAGGCTAAATAAACAGCTGAGCTCTGTTTACAGGCTACGCTGTCAGTCAGTGTGCTGGCTGAAGGTTGGCGGAGCAGAGAGGGGAGGGGGTACACGCTTGTTATGGTAAACGACTATGTGTGTATGAAGTGTGTCTGTTACGCTAGAAGAGTCAGAGTTTGGGACAGAGCGGAATGTTACCAGAGTTTTTGGAGTGCTCAAATAAACTGGCCTTTTTCCCGAACGCTCCTCTGGTCTCCTGCTCGTGAGTGATTCATTACAATATCGTAACATGGTTTAGATTTCTAAATAAACATTCACCTCGTTGCTAGATAGACCTACTCCTGAAAAACTCCCTACGAGGCCACCGTCATTTACCCGACGGGAGGGGTGAGCGAGTGAGCCCTGCAATCTAGAATTGACCACTGATGTCACTGTTTTCAACGGTTTTCAACCCATTTTACACAGTGGCCCTTTAAAAAAATAGACTAGATTGTCAAAAATCAAATTTGGGTAAATTTCTAAATTCCTACACTGAACACACGACCCCAGAAGTACGACAGCGAACAGCAAAACATGCACCAATACCGTAACATATGCCAGAGGAACCACCAACCAGGAAATTTTGGCATAGTTCATTTCTGCAAACCATGGATACATTATACATGTTTGTTTCATACTTATTATATCAATATTACTAAAGCGACATGGTTCTGATTTCATGTATTTGAGCTGACTCTGTCATTGGGAGGTGGACGGGATGGTGGATGGCATGACATACCTGCAAAGCTGCAGCCAAGTGTTCGAAACCAACAAACAACAAATTCTTTCTTTTTCTAAAAAGACATCAGCAGAATTTCCAGCAGCAGTTACACAGCAATTATGTCACCAAATGTGGTTGTTTTGTAGCAAAAAATGAAGTTTTTCTAGCCGTGATTGTGCAGCAATTGTGCCACCAAACGTGGTAGATTTATAATGGGATATTGGCAGCATTTCCAGCTGCAGTTGTGCCACCAAAAGTTTTTTGTAGTAAGACAATGGTGCCATTTCTAGAGCCAATAGTGGAGCCATTATGTCACCAAAAGGGGTTGTTGTTTAGTGAGACATCTGTGGCATTTCCAGCTGTGATTGTCTGGTGATTGTACCACCAGAAGGGTTTTTTTTAAGCAAGACATTTACACCATTTCCAGCCGCAATTGTGCGGCGATTGTGTCACCTAATGTGGTTGTTTTGTATAAAAAAAAGAGGCATTTCCAGCTGTGATTGTGCCACCAAAAGTTCTTTTTTTGTAGTAGTAGTAGG
The DNA here is from genome assembly GCF_006386435.1 of Epinephelus moara. Classification (NCBI taxonomy): domain Eukaryota; kingdom Metazoa; phylum Chordata; class Actinopteri; order Perciformes; family Serranidae; genus Epinephelus; species Epinephelus moara. Next base: position 25,234,473 of record NC_065528.1, on the reverse strand, counting down.
ACATTGGCGCCATTTCCAGAGGCAGTTGTGCGGCCATTGTGCCACCAAAGGCTGTCTTTCTTTTTTTTATGACATCTGTGGCATTTCCAGCCATGATTGTCTTGTGATTGTGCCCCCAGAAGTGTTTTTTTGTAGCAAGACATTGCCGCCATTTTCAGCAGCAATTGTGTGGTGATTGTGTCACCAAATCTGGTTGTTTTGTAGCAAGACAATGAGGCATTTCTAGCTGCGATTGTGCAGCAATTTTGCCACCAAAAGCAGTTGTTTTTAGTTGGATATTGGCAGCATTTCCAGCTGCCATTGTGCCACCAAAAGTGGTTGTTTTTAGCCAGAGATTGGCAGCATTTCCGGCTGCAATTGTGCTGGGATTGTGCCACCAAAAGTGGTTGTCCTTTTGCATGGCTCTTATGCCTACGCATATCCACACATTGACCACAAGGTTGTTGAAACATAAAGAAAATGAAAGCTCCAAAGTGTCTGCCAGAAAATAACAACAATATTTGGCCTACATATTCATAGTTTGCAGTAACGTTCAGTGCCTAACATTTATTTACTAACAGAAAGTGGCACAGTATAACTTATTTGTGTACAATAGTTGGTGCTGATAGCTTGATAACCTTTCAGGCACTACTACGACTGTTCTCTATAATTTGAAGTACTTGTTGAACTGACCGCACCATCAGTATCCCTGAACTTGAACACAAAAGTCCCACACAAACCACGCAATTTACCAGTTGAAGGCAATAACAGAGGCAGAGATTGATTTTATTTGTAATGATGTGGGGCCATACATTATTGTTAAAAATGCAGAGTTTAGGCACATGTTCCTCTGGACCCTGGAGCTGAAATACACAAAGAGCAGTTGGCAGTATGTGGATGAAAAATGTATCCTTGGCAAAGGTCCAAAAGTCTGTCCTGTGTTTCACTGGGCATTTATTACTACTGTTGGTGTAGCAGAGACATTTTCGCTGGGTCACAAAGGCCATTATACTTTTAATAAAATAAGAAGTGATACTTGACTATGAGGTTTTGCTGATCATGATTCGGAAAGGACTCAGCTAGACATTTGTCTATTTCTGAGGACAAATCCCCTTAACCACGGTCTGATTTGCTTAGAGCTTGGGTATGTTTGCTCAAAAGATGCTTTGTGCTTTGTCCTGTAGCGGCGCTTCACATTGCTGCTTTTGATAATTGCCACATTCTTGGGACATATGATTAGACATACTGGTTTTGAACTGAGCGTGGGACGAATGAACATGTAAGAGTCTGTCCATCTGTCTATGTCTACTGTTCTGTCTTTAGAAGATGCAATGTGAAATTACTTTTCTCTGACTCTTGATTTGTCCATTGTCTCTCGTCTTGTCTCCCCTGTGTTTGTTTCTCACTCTCCTCGAGTCGCAGTGCTTATCTGAATGCACAGATTGAACTGGCTCAGTAGCATCACAGGAGATTGATGGATGCAACTGGTCTGTGAGTTTCCCAGGCCGCAAAACCAGTGCTACAAATGTTATCCATCAAAATTTAAAAGTCCTCAATAATTTATTGGTTATACATCGGGTACAGTTAGGATGGCATCTAGATCTGGAGCCTGGGGATGAAGATGGGTGTCAGCTAAACAAGGGGGACACATTTTGGTCATTTTGCTAATAAGTTGGATGGCGTACCCTCATTGTCCCCCCTTAAACGGCACACTATTTGTATTGTTATTAGTTAATAAAGACATTTTCTAAAAGGTTTTATGGTTGTTTGTACTCCCAAGGGGTTTAGTTGAACAAGGTCCTGTCTTTGCACGTTTTCTGACATGATAACAGCTTGTGACAATTCTTCTAACCATGGACAAATTATACGCCTTCATAAATGGTCATAATGATAGGCTTCAAATCCAAGACAACACCTGACAGTGTTGTCTTGTGCTGTCAAACAGAAGTGAAGAAGCAGCATACTAGCCCTGACAAATTTAAGATTATAAGATTTGTTTTTAGTGAAAAAAAATTACCCGAAAGAAATTAATGTAAGAAATTCAGTGTCCAGATTTTTTAAAGCTCCTGTTTGTGTCTTGGGGCTGTATAGACAGTGAAGAAAAATCGCAAATCTGCATAGAGTTTAAAAGTACAAACACTTCAGTCCATGTTGGACTTTCCTAAGTGCAAAACATCCAGAGTCTACTTTGAATCTCTTTTGTTCTTTGTGTGCGAGTCCTCCATGGCTGCACTATACCTCGTCCTTACTGCTGCACCACAGAAGACTAACAAAGGGCAGTTCTTGAAGGTGCAGCTCAACCCTTTATTGAAAACCAGATACCTACTCAACAAATGAATATATGAATAGTTAAATAGTTGGGTCTGACCTTAGACATTATATTGCAGTACATGGGAAATTTGTGTTTTTATATTGACAGAATTGAGAGTTAATATTAAGATGTTTGGACACTACTCAGGTTTTGGCATCTGAAGCAGTGTTTTCTGTCTAAAAATCCAAAAATCTTCAGTTCAACATGATAGAAGAAAATAAACAGAAAATTTCTGTTCTTTTTTTGCTTTTAAATTCTTTAAAGATACACTATGCAGGAATTGGCGTTTACTATTTGCAAACGTTTAAGTAAAAGTTGAACCCCAGATTCACTCTCGTTCGCTATATTTGCATTTTCCAGTGCTGTTTCTGTGATTTTCATAGCTTCTTTTTGGATACATGCTGCTCACCTGATTGCTACCTTTTTATAAAGTCCTGACCTCACCTGCGCACTGTGCCAAGGAACGTCCCAAACACGTCAAAATAAGAAAATACAGTCATAGAGCAGAGTCTCTGCAAATAAATACACCACCACACACACTGACTGACTCTTGTCTTGAGTCTATACATTGTTTTTTAGAAAAATCCTGCATAGTATACCTTTAGTTAGTATTAGCGATCGATACGTTAGTGATTAATACATAAGCCAAACACAGTTCATCTGCACACACTGCGATGCCACACAGCTGGTTCAATATCAGCAAAGTTTCCCTTTATATTCATTGTCTTGTGTGGCGATCAGCAGTGATGTGGTGGTTCACTTTTACACTGTGATCTGTAGCCTATAGTTCGGCTTTAGCTTCTAACTGTCTTTGTCTTTTTAACCTGTTGTTGCTGCTGAGTCAGTTTGACATCCTGGATATATCCTTCAAACACAGACTGTAGACCCCTCTGTCTGCTTCTCTCTGGAATCACTCTTTCATTTTTCTAAAAAACTGTGAGTGCAGTTAGTTACAGTGTGGGCTCCATGCTGACAGCTTGTCAGACCATCACAAAGGGGCGGGGCTTAGCGAAAGGTCAGTTTAATTTAAAAAGAATTTACTGTTTGAATCAGTTTGTGGACATAATATACACAATCACTGTACACTTACTGTAATAGACATCGAATGATCTGAGAACAACAGGTATACGCCACCAGCGTGTACGTGTTTGTCTTTGTGTACGCACTTGTCAATCCAACATCTCCTCCTTCACATGAGTGCACCACTCTCATCGCCATGGTTACTACCTGGGGGGGAGGGGAAGTGGGAGGGGAGGGTTCTCATCATCTTTGTGAGCAATTAATCACCCAGTAGGATGAATCCTGGTCATCTAATTACGGACAAATTAGATGGAAGTAATGCCTGAGAGGGAGATGAAGCCTGTGACTGGCTAATATGATTTCTTGGAATCTCTGTTGCTATCTCTGCTTCCTGTGTTTCAGTACAGTGCGGACAACCGAGCGTGCTACAGCTGTGTAAGCCTCATTTGAATATTGTGTATCTAAATGAGGGAAAATCAGAGGAAAAGGCTAATTTGAGGCAGAAATCAATTTCCCCCCATTTTTTTGGTTAGAGAATTAATCCAATTATCAGCTACAGTTGGTATTTATGGGAACGCTCACAATATTTTCCCACCAAGAGGGAAAACAAAGCGTTCTGAAAAGTTACTATGTGGCTTTCTGCACATCAAATAAACTTAAAAATCCAGTGTTATAAAAGGTGAGACAGGCTGCAATGTAAACACTCCATGTTAACCACATACCCTCTGGTCACCTCTAGCCAGCTCACATTAGCCTTGGCTGCTCTGCACAGCCCACAAGCCAGGTCTGGTGGAAGCTAACGTCAGGTAGTACTGCAGCTCTTTTACGATTACTGCTGGTAATGTAGTCCCAGTGGCGGGACGATGTTGCCGCCCCTAGCACACACTGGACGCGTCACACTACAGCTCCTCAACAGACCACCAGGCAAGGTTATTACTGCTTTTACTGAAAGATCTGTACTTCCTCCACCTCTGCGGTTGCTTGAAATCATGTGTGGACAGCACCTAATTAAATGTTATTTCTCGCTTGAAAAGCCAATCTCCACGCAATATCTTTTTGGCCATTGTCTTTATAATGACGGGATTGTTGGCAGATTAGCTCGGAATATTTCTTGACCTCAACAACAAGTTTTTCCTCATTCATTCTTTGTCACACATGAGAGACAGCAACAGCACCAGAGTTCTCTTTATGCATCAGTGGTGAGGAGTCGAGCTGCCATAGGAGCAGAGAAAAAGAGCTGCTATCGGAGCTTGTATGAACAAGCAGAGAGTGGGTGGGTTTGGGGGGTTTGCAGCTCAAAATTGAGCCTCTTACTCACCGTAGCAACCTGGGGTGAGACCGGAGAGTGGGTACAATTTTTCCACAGCAATACTGTTGGGTCAGGATGGCGTTACTAGAGCTAATCGCGAAATGTGCGGCAGTGCTAGTTAGCTCCCACCCAACCCAGAAGGTGGGCAGCAGGCACTATGTTTCAGTGACTTAATACGGCTAGCCCTCTGTCTCCCAGCAGTTTTGGAGTGGTGTGCAGTGCAGAAAACTGAAGAGTATTAAAATTAACCTACAAACTGACATGTGTTACTGGTCTAACATATTCTCTAATCCCCAGTGATGAAGGCTAATGGCGTTTAGTTACGTTTGTGCTTCTATACTGTTTCAAAACATGCGTGGAATCCACTAAAACATGATGCTTGTCTATTACATCACAGCGACAACTCCTGTAGGTTACTGATATTATGGCAAGTTTAATTAATCATATCTATAGTAAATGTAATAGTGTGTCTGATGTGAGTTTAAACACCACGCTTTCACATCATTTGCAGGCTGTGTGAAAGCACTGTCTTCCTCTGTCCTTCTCCTCGCCGGCTCTGCCCTCACTACACCCTCTATGAGTAGATGCTGACTGTATCTATAAAAGCTGAGACACATTTAAAGAGTAACGATGGTATGATTGCTCCAATAAACGCTTCAGTCTCACAGCAGAACAGCTGAGAAGTGGTTTTGGGCAGTCTGAAATGCCGTCTGCCCACCACAACGTCCCAGAAAGGTCACAGCCGCCGCCACTCGTACATATAAGGTACTCAGCGTGGGTGTGTGGCCATTACTGTGGCATTAATGATCTGCTGTTGTTATGTTTATCTTCAGGAAGCATGAAATATGGTAAACATTGCAACACTACCTGCTGCTCCCCCTCCTTCTCCTCCTCAATGAATTCTTACACAACTCCCTGCATTTTTCTTACGGATGCATTTCCTCTGTTTAGCTGTGCGGGAGATGCATTTATTCACGCTAACCTTTCTGTGAGAAATGGGAGTAATTCATATTTTATTTTTGTGTGACATTTCAAAAGTTGGCCCTAAAATGTGCTTGACAGTTAGCTGGAATAAGTGAAATAAGTTCAGTCTCCGCCTGCAGGTGCTTTGCTGCTTTTCTTTTTCCTAGCTCACACACACATGCATCATCCATTCCTTTCCTCACGCTTCCTCTGCGTTCGCTCTTTCTTCATCTCAGCTCCTGTTTTCATCTTTCTCTCTGTTAATTTCTTATTGTCGCTTGTGTCTATACATCCTGCCTCCCCTTTTCTGCCAGTATGGGGAGCTTTACTGGGAGTAAAGGAGGAGGCTTGCCTGTTGCCAGCGTTTAATAAGCAAGTTAGCGTGTCAAGGATTCTGTCAAAGGCTCTGCTGGTGAAGCAAAGGCACCAGCAATTACAGCTGATCCACGGCCCCAGCTCCTGCTGCTGGAGGAAGAGAAAGGGTGTGTGTTTGCGATTGTGTGGATTGTGAGTAGATGCAATTCGCCGTGCTTTTGTTTGCCGATGTGTGTCAGTTTGTGTGTGCGTCTCATTGTATGTGTGTGCATTCAACATGCCAGACACTCTGCAAGGCTCATCCCACTATGAAAGCCCTGCAGAAACAGGGCAAGACGCCCACTCTCTCACTAAGAATAGTTTGCAGCTTCAATAATGTGCCATGCGTTCAGCGTACACTTGTTTCTCATCGCAGAGAGGAGATACAACTTTCTGGTCCATGGTTTTGCGTTTGGGTCCATAATGGAGGAGGATGCTTGTGTATTTGGTTGTACTGCGTTTTGGTCTGTGGTGTGGTTCTGGTCATTGGTGTCTTAGTGTTGAGACATGAAACATACCTCAGACTTTGTTCACCAGGAAGCGATTGCATCTGTCCTTTGTTCAAACATTGAGAACAATCTGTGTTGGCGTTAATTGTCATTACATGTTAGCATGCTGACATTAGCACGTAGCTCAAAGCCCAGCTGTATAGAATAGAGCCTCAAAAAGCCACCAGCATGGCTGTCTCTAGTTTTAGTTGCCTAAATGTACAATAAGTACAACTTAACCACCGAGCCTGCTGATCAGACGATGGTTACGTGGACGATTTTTTGGATGTTGTCCTTTCAGTAAACATGTATATGAATCATTTTTGAAGGCAGTGGAAGTTTCCCTTTTAGGGATCCATTCATTTCTCTTGTTTCACAATGAGTACTAACTAAAGTAGAACATTATTTAATTTTATTTTATACAACAGTTAGTTCCGGCCCTGCAGTCTGATTGGTCGAGAGACAGTAAAACCGTGACGATATTGGAGTACAACATCACGGTTATTTCACTCTGTATGTATCACTCCGCCCCACAGCTGATTGCAATCAACAATCAAATCAAAACTGACGGTTAGTGTCAGTTAGGTCAGCAGTTGCGTTGTAGGCTAATTAATTCAGCCAAAAATATGGATTTATTTCCTAAGATAAGTTTTGAATATAACTATGAATGGTCATCAGAGGAAGATGAGGGAGAGGAGAAGCTGAATCCATCTGAGCATAGGGATGTCACGATTATAGATTTTCTTGGTACGATTATTGTCAGGGAAATAATCACGGTTTTACGATTATCACGATTATTATGCATTAATTAATTTCACACTATAAATGTGTAAAATCACATGAACACTCCTTATAGATCTTTAAGTTTCATTTATTTCCATGTGCTCCTGCTTTTATTTTAATCTCTCAACACAACAGTGATGGTTTTAAGTATGTGTGGCGACTATTTTGTTCATGTATGAAAATATAGTAGCCGTACAAACGGGCTTGGTAAAGTGTTTTTAAGTTGATGTAAAAATAAACGGCGAACATTTGTGAAATCCCGCACTCGTGTGGACGTGAGTTTCTGCCTGTCGTCTCACTCCAAAGAGCTACACGGACCCAAAACCATTACAACCTCACGCTGTGTGCTCGTATCATACCACTATGCCATTAATTGCAAATGACACGCTAACATATAATTTTTTAATTCAGTGTTACATTAGCTAAATTGAGATTGACGTATTTTAACCCAGTCATTGTGCATTTACCTTTACTTGCGCATGTAAAGCCGGGTGGTTGTCCCGCAGGTGTTGTATCATGTTGCTCGTGTTTGATCCTTTGGCCGCGACTTTTTTGCGGCATGTTTTACAAACTGGAAAGCCGTCGTCAACAATGACCCCTTGGTCATTTTGCGATAGCCAAAATGATCCCACACGGCTGACTTTATCCGTTTTTTGGGGGTGAATAAGTCTTCTTCATCCATACTTCATCACTCGGAGACGCAACTTGTGTAACTTTGTTTTCGTTCCGTGCGAGTTGCGCTGACCTACTGTATATGGTTCGACGTCGCGGCATAATCTTTGGAGAGTGACGGTGTTGAGGAATCTTTACGAATAATTAACCGTGGCGTTTAAAATCGCAGTTAATAGTGAAATAAAGTAATCGTGACATCCCTATCTGAGCACACATCCAGGTTTGTCAGTGTTTCATCAGCGGAGCTCAATGACTTGGAGAAAAGCAACATAGTGTCAGATCAGAAGGCAGAGTCGGCTGTGCCTGTGAAGCGACAGCCCACCATGCAGTCATCAGAGACTTATTTCACCGGCTGCACAATTAACGGAAACCTGCAGATAAATGTGTATAAAGAGTAAGTGCCTGGCGCACCATGTCTGCGTTACATAGCAACGGTGACAGCGGAGTCCTGAGGGAACTATTTTTGTTGGCGGAAGACAAATAAAATGCTTAAATTATCTATTTTGTCCTCACAGTACAACATCACGAGCTCGAGTGTGATATTGCTTAAATAACAGTACAAAAAAAACACTATTATTACTGTACTTTATTAAACTTTATTATAATAGTACACCTGTTAACTTTAATATAACAGTACTTAAAGGTAGGGTCTGGAGGATTTTCCAGTTGCTGTTTGTAAACACACATTCAAATTTGGCCCCTCCTATCAGGCTCAACTCTCCCGGGTGTACGGAGCCCGGAGGTACGGAAGAAGGCTTCACAGAAGAGGTTCAGGCAAGGGCTCGTGCTGGTGCACGCTCGGACACGCTCGGGCACGGCACCTGCGCTCTCTCATTGGCTGGGGAAATCTCCGCCCAGAAGCGGTCCGAGCTCACAAAAACATCAAATTACAGTTAAAGGGCAGGAGCTCTGCAAACAGAGTCACCACCACACATGAGTAGAAGCCCGTAGGTGATGATTAAGCAGGATTTCATTTTTGTTTGAAGATCCTCCAGATCCTACCTTTAATGTAACTGTATTGTAATGGTTGACTTAATTATACCAATACTTTGACTTTATTATAACAGTATTTTATTTCACTTTATGATACCAATACTTTTTTTTTTTTTTTTAAACTTAATCATAGCAGTACTTTATTTAACTTTATTATAACGGAAACTTTATTTAACGTTATTATAATGGAAACTTTATTATAATGTTTTTTTATATAACTTTATTGTGATGGCACTTTATATAACTTTGTTATAACAGCACTTTATTTAACTTTATTATAATGGCAACTTTATGATAACAGTTTTTTGTATAACTTTATTGTGATGGTACTTTATTTTACCTTATTTTACCAATATGTTACTTTATTATAACAATGCTTTTTTTTTTTTACTTTATTGTAACAGTACTTTATTTAACTGTATTATATCAGTACATCATTTAACTTAAATATAACAGTATTTTATGTAATGTTATCGTGATCTTACTTTATTTTACTATATTATACCATATTTTTTTTAACTTTATTATAACAGCACTTTATTTAACTTTATTATAACAGTACTTTTAAAAAAAAGTATTATAACAGTGCCTTATTTAACTTTATTATAACGGTACTTTTTAAAAATTTGTCATAACAGTACTTTTTGTTTTTTCTTGATTACAATGGTACTTCATTTAACTTTATTGTAACAGTACTTCATTTAACTTTATTATAACGGAAACTTTATGATAACAATTTTTTATATAACTTTATTACGACAGCACTTTATTTAACTTTATTATAACGGAAACTTTATGATAACAGTTTTTTATATAACTTTATTACGACAGCACTTTATTTAACTTTATTATAACGGAAAATTTATGATAACAGTTTTTTATATAACTTTATTACAACAGCACTTTATTTAACTTTATTATAACGGAAACTTTATGATAACAGTTTTTTATATAACTTTATTACGACAGCACTTTATTTAACTTTATTATAATGGAAAATTTATGATAACAGTTTTTTATATAACTTTATTACAACAGCACTTTATTTAACTTTATTATAACGGAAACTTTATGATAACA